>NC_088244.1:27405738-27655738 GCF_036934945.1 Oncorhynchus masou masou
AGTATTATTTTTTTCGTTGTGATGATGGGACCAAATTATTTGCGTTCAGAGCAAGAGGAATGTAGTTTTTGTCCTAGTCTGGAAATCAACTATAGGTGGTAGTGATTGAATCTAAATCAGTCCTCAACTTTCTTCTATTTCACACGACTTAAAACGACCACCCTGTGAGCGTATTAGCACTAAACACACACAATCTCCACACACATACTCTCCAAACCGTGGGTGGGCCCAAACTCTCGCCCGCCGTCCCCTCAGTCTCGGTGCTTGGAATAAATGAGCTGCGAGTGAGATTAGGGACGGAAACGATTACTTCTCTATTTCCCCGCGAGAAGATTAGCAATCAATCATTGGGCATTATATAAATGGGAGGAGAAGCGTTTAGGGTGAGGCAGTCACTGTGAGGCCCACCGAGCACGAACGGTATCAAAACCACCACGTTGAAGTGGAATTTAATAAGAGCAAAGTCCGACCCCGGAGACACACAGGCAGAGATTCCCGTGATAAAAAGGCCGGCGCAAGCTAATGTCTCTATATGGCTACAGAGATTGGGGTTGTGTCCCAAATGCACACTATTCCCTATATAGGGCACAGTGCACAATATAGGAAATATATAGGGCACAGTGCACAATATAGGGTGCCATTTCTGACACAGCCGGACATTAATATTCTTCCAGTAAACAGACAAGATTGATAATTACAGCATTGTAGAGAGAGACGCAGAAATGATATCAGTCATTCCGGAGACTCGTTGGTTCAGTCATTCCCCCTTGCCCGCTGTACCCGTTCATCATGTTTATTAGGTCATTTTGTTAGGGAAACAAAGTGTGTCGTGCCCATTGTTTCAGAGCGAGCCGCGAATGCCGAGGACTCTTGGACAGCCTTCAAGTTGGCATGAAGTATGTATTTGTGAGGTGGTTGAAATTGTTTTAGTGAAAATGCTGAAAGGCCTACAAGCCTGACAGTAGTGAGCAGCTGAGATGGCAGGAAAAAGGATAACGTCGAGCTTTATAAAATTAAATACCTTTTTTTTATTACAAAATGTCTCATCCTTAATTTCCCCCCACTTACGGCACTTTGAGCGTATCTGTTGATTCCTTTTATGTGAGGTAAACTACTGTAAATTGCCAGCCTGCAATTCAGTCAGAGAGGTAATCGTCAAAACATAAAAGCTACCATTATGTTTCAAACTGCGCTGAAGCCTCAAAGCTGCAGCCACAAAAGAAGTGGCTGTACCTTGCTTGCAGGGCCGTCGGTGATGCATATGACAAATGCCTGATGCTTTTATCTTGGGGATGACAGAGCTGAGGACAAAATAAAAGTCAGGCTTTGGCAGAGGGGACAGCTGCAGGACCTGGGAATTATTTGACAAGGCTTTGTGTGTGTGTGTGTGTGTTTTTGTGCGTATGTTTTCATGCGTGCGTGTGAGCCTTAAATCGCCAAGAGTAAGTGTGTGTAAGTGCACTGAAGTAATATTGGCTGGACGTCAACATCACAAAGCACCGTATGTCCTTGGCTGGAGACCAAGTGCACACAGGAAATGTCTCTTCTTATATTTTCATACTAAGTGGTGTGGAGGCTCATATAAAATGTCATTTTTTTCAAGCCCATTATTCTTATTTGCAGACAAAAATAGTCAAGCTCAAATCCTCATATGTGGTTTCATCACTATGGGGCGAATCCTAGCTTTCACTTAAGTCAAATGTTCACTTATTTGCCCAGTGAGATCAATGCATGACAAAGTGAACATTTGACTGAAGTTATGATACACCCTTATACTGCATTGCATTCTGGAGGCACAGGTGAAAATCCATCCTATATGAATATTGGAAGACAATGTACAGTTCAACAGAGTACATAACATGCTGATTAGAATCAATCTCAGCCTACACTACGTGGGAGATGTTTATGCATGGTGCCGTAGAGCCACAAACATGACCAGACGGCTGTGGGTTCACCTGGAAAATGCCAGAAACTGCAGCAGGAGCACATTGCCCTGCAGGGGATCCGCCTCCTCTCTCTGGGGGTCAAAGTTGACTGGCTCTGTCGGGTCCTGCACTTCAGCCACCAGCCCACTGGGGTCTGTGATGTTGGGGAAGCCGGCTGAGTAGAGGTGGGCCAGGGAGCTCCTGGAACTCACAAAGGAAGAGCTGCAAAAAAAGAGGAAACAATCCTCAAACAAAAAGAAGAATCTAGGCTTCGTCTGAAATGGCATCGATCCTATTCCCTATATAGCACACTACTTCTGGCCAGAGCCCGTTAGGAAGCCCACGAGGCTCTGGCCAAAAGTAGTGCACTATATATACTAGGCAAAATGGTCTCATTTCAGACACAGCCCTAGAGAGTACAAAGCTATTTGTGTTAGCAACCAAACTTAATGGAAAAACGCAGTGACATGGGTTGGGTTCAATTCCAGTGAAATAGTCTTAATACTATACTCTATAGTCATTATACTGTATTCAATGAGGGTTTGTTTTCAATTCACGAAGAGAGCAATTGACCCCAACCCTAATACTCAGGTTGGCAATCGAAACATGGGAGGGAGAATGATTAAGATGGTTTGAGGATGTTGGCATCCACACCCTGTTCATCGATAACACACAGAGAGAATCCCATCTGGGGGGAGAGGAGGACCAGTGTCAAAACGCTCCCTCAGGATTTCAACCATAATCTGTATCAACCAATATCTCTAATCACAGTGGCCCGCCTGTTTTTAGGAAACCATGGTAACATCCATAACTTATATTTTTGATATTGACATGGACTACTCCGTGCATGATAAGTAGCAGAGCAGCAGACACAGATGGTTGGTTAAAGTGCACATTCAGGGAAAGGAAAATTAACAATCTGTTGTTTACCACGAGAATGTCAGTAAGACGAATGTGACAAATCATATCAGTAAATACAATTTACTTCAAAAGTAATATGAAAAAACAGACTCATAACTAATTAGGTTTTGGGCTTATTCAGAGGGGAATGCCAAAGACCTTATCAAATGAGCGAGTTTGCCATGGCTATATACACATTTCACACTTCTGTCTCCCCATCTTAATTCACCCCGATTGGATTAATATTTGAGCCACTGTCTTAATTTCAAAGGGGTTCAATCTGACACACAGTTGTGATTATTGAAATGAAATTAATAAAGTTATTTGAAGTTCATTGTGATCCTCCTCAAATAAGTGGGTCATTCCACTCAGAAGATATTTTTTTTAAAGACACAGTCCCATAAGTTACATCCCAGCGGACAGCACTACGCCTGTCTGTGTTCCAGACACTGTGCCCCCTTACAGCGCATTCGGAAAGTACTCAGACCACTTGACTTTTCCCCCATTTTGGATTATAATGGATTATAAAATGGATAAAAAATACAAAAAATTCTCATCAATCTACACACAATACCCCATAATAACAAAGCAAAAACAGGTCTATAGAACTTGTTAGGTCTACAGAAATAGGTCTACAGAAATACCTTATCTACACAAGTATTCAGACCCTTTGCTATGAGAATCAGCTATGAGAATCCATTGATCATCCTTGAGATGTTTCTACAACTTGATTGGAGTCCACCTGTGATAAATTCAATTGATTGGACATGATTTGGAAAGGCACACACCTGTCTAAATAAGGTCCCACAGTTGACAGAGCATGTCAGAGCAAAAACCAAGCCATGAGGTCAAAGGAATTGTCTGTAGAGCTCCAAGATAGGATTGTGTCGAGGCACAGATCTGGGGAAGGGTAGCCAACACTGTCTGCAACATTGAAGATCCCCAAGAACACCGTGGCCTCCATCATTTTTAAATGAAAGAAGTTTGGAACCACCAAGACTCTTCGTAGAGCTGGCCGCCCGGCCACACTGAGCAATTGGGGGAGAAGGGCCTTGGTCAGAGAGGTTTCAAATACCCCAATGCTCACTCTGACAAAGCTCCAGTTCCTCTGTGAAGATGGGAGAACCTTCCAGAAAGACAACCATCTCTGCAGCACTCCACCAATCAGGCCTTTATGGTAGAGTGGCCAGGAAGACACTCATCAGTAAAAGGCACACGACAGCGTGCTTGGAGTTTGCCAAAAGGCACCCTAAGGACTCTCAGACCATGAGAAACAAGATTCTCTGTTCTGACGAAACCAAGATTGAACTCTTTGGTATGAATGCCAAGCGTCACATCTGGAGGAAACCTGGCACCATCTCTACAGTGAAGCATGGTGGTGGCAGCATCATGCTGTGGGGATGTTTTTCAGCGTCAGGGACTGGCAGACTAGTCAGGATCGAGGGAAAGATGAACAGAGCAAAGTACAGAGAGATCCTTAATGAAAACCTGCTTCAGAGCGCTCAGGACCCCAGACTGGTGCAAAGGTTCACCTTCGAACAGAACAATAACTCTAAGCACACAGCCAAGACAACGCAGGAGTGGCTTTGGGACAAGTCTCTGAATGTCCTTGAGTGGCGCAGCCAGAGCCCGGACTTGAACCCGATCTAACATCTCTGGAGAGACCTGAAAATAGCTGTGCAGCGACACTCCCCATCCAACCTGACAGAGCTTGAGAGGATTTGCAGATAACAATGGGAGAAAATCCCCAAATACAGTTGTGCCAAGCTTGTAACGTCATACCCAAGAAGACTCGAGGCTGTAATCGCTGCCAAAGGGGCTTCAACAAAGTACTGAGTAAAGGGTCTGAATACTTATGTAAATGAAAAAATATATAAAAACCTGTTTTTGCTGTGTGTCATTATGGGCTAAAGTGTGTAGATTGATGATGTAAAAAAAATATTTAATACATTTTAGAAAATAAGACTGTAAAGTAACAAAATGTGGAAAAACTCAAGGGGTCGGAATACTTTCCGAATGCACTGTATGGTCCCTGGTCAAAGATAATGTGTGTCATTTGGGACACAACCTGTAAGACTGGTTTCCATGCCAGCCAATTGTTTTCATCTGATTCTGTGCTAATGCAATTGTTTGCTCAGTTGGTAGAGCATGGCACTTGCAATGCCAGGGTTGTGGGTTCGATTCCCATGGGGGACAAGTACAAACAATATGTTCAATATTGTCCTATCCAGAGTGTATGCACTCCAGATAGGAGCGTCTGCAAAATAACTCAAATGTAAATGTAAAATGTTTGTTTGAGCGCCGGCCGCCGTGTCTGTTATTTGCACGGTGTCATTTCTCATGTGTTATTCCTCTGTTACACCTTGACTGTACTATATTATGACTTCTACTAAGATAGCCTACCGCCTACATTATATTAGCTCCATATTATCTATTTAGTAAACAGATATGCTGTTAGGACTCATAGGTTATTTAAAGAATGGCCCCCCTTTAAAAATGACTACTTGCACACCGTCTTTTATCGTAAATAGTCACTTGAGATGCTATTTTAGAACAGGGCAGAATCCTACTCCTCTAAATTGTCTCCTAACTGAATGTTCCACCTACTGTATACTACCCACTGCACATTAGACAAATTAGCTGACCCATAGATCTCTCGGTAGATAGCGAGACAGTAGAGAATTGTGGTGTAATGGACCGATGCCCAAATCTTTGGACGGAGATAACACGGCAGCTAAAACAAGGCATGTTCAAAGCCACGGTGCGAGGCCGGTTAGCATTCAATAGCCTTTTAATCACACTTCAGTAACAGCCGCAAGTGTGGACCGTGAATGCTACTCAAGCCTGACCGATCAGATGCGAGTGACTTATCATGGTTGTAAAACAGCAGGGTCGAGACTAGTGTAGAACTGCATTAGCGCTGGCGATAAAGCCCTTTACATGACAACACCACTTGAGATACAGTACTAGTAATCCAGCTGTAGTTAGCTTTGAAGGGTCATGGTTAACTAATTCATTTTGTCCTGTCGTTTATGCAATTCTTCCCAGAACACCTCCTTGTAACGTCGATATAAAGGACCTTGAGGACCCTATCCTTCCATTAACATGCAGGCATTCTGCGAGGCACCCAAAGCAGGCGAGGGACCGATGTGTGAAACCGCTGGCTGTGACAAGGACCCTGGCCTCTGGTGCTCACCTGGGCGCAGCATGTGTTCCCATGGTGATGATGGGGGCATGGATGGGGGTGAATGGCAGCTCTTGGAGCTCCAGGTGGCCCTCGTTGGCCAGCGCGGCAGATTGGTATGCAGGGAGGCGGTCCCTAGGGGACACGTTTAGGTCCACCTCAAGGTGGGTGATGTTGCTGGCAGCTGGGAGCTCCTGTCACAAAGAGAGAGAGAGAGAGAGAGAGAAAAGCAAGAAAGAAAGAGAAAGAAGAAATTAGTGAAAAAAAGAAGAGAAAGAGAGAGCCTTATCAATGTATAGCGGTTGACATAAAAACTAACATTAGGTCAAACTTGACATAAAGTCACCATAAGACGACCTAATTACAGGGGATGTAATGAAACAAATTGAATAAACAAATTGTACTAAACAAACAGATTGTTCAGTTTCCCTTACTACGTTAATGGAACGCATGTAGTTCAAGTAATGACAATTTATATGGGGAACTTAATGTAAAATGTTTCCCCGAGTATGACTCCCCTGAATCATTGACACATGCATCACTGAGAATGATGTATCAGGGTTGTAGTCATTAGCGCACACCCGAGCAAAACGGTTTGCAATGGAAAAAGATCAGATAGTCCCTCCCCGTTTGTCAATTTTATTTTGTTTAGTGGCTAATGAACACAACCTTGCTGCTAATTAGCTGTGTAGAGGTAATGACATAATTTTCCAGTCCAGTCCTCACTCTCCTGTCCTAGTGGTGATTGGTGGAAGAAAACACCTGCCAGGACATTACAAGACCTTCCATCACCCTCCTCCTTAATGACTTCCATCAAAGTCACAATGTGACGCCCGCAACACACACCGCCATGATGGAAACGTATACAATGACCTATAGTAGTTAGTTAGGCCCACAGAAAAGCACTAGGCACTGCAGTCGAGGGTGATTCAAGTACATTTGAATGGCTGACACTTTACTTGAATGCCTATTACATTGATGTTGGATTATTATGTCCTCTGTCTGTTTGATATACATTTGGAAAGTATTCAGACCCCTTGACCTTTTCCACATTTTGTTATGTTACAGCCTTATTCTAAAATGAATTAAATAAAAATGTTTACTCGTCAATCTACACACAATACCCCATAATGACAAATTAAAAACAGGATTATTTTTGTGTGTGCAAATATATTAAAAATAAAAAACAGAAATACCTTATTTACATAAAAGTATTCAGATCCTTTGCTGTATGAGCCCGAAATTGAGCTCAGGTGCATCCTGTTTCCATTGATCATCCTTGAGATGTTTCTACAACTTCATTGGAGTCTACTTGTGGTAAATTCAATTGATTGGTCATGATTTGGAAAGGCACACACCTGTCTATATAAGGTCCCACAATTGACAATGCATGTCAGAAAAAAAACCAAGCCATGAAGTCAAAGGAATTGTCCGTAGAGCTCCGAGACAGGATTGTGTCGAGGCACTGAGCAATTGGGTGAGAAGGGCCTTGGTCAGGGAGGTGAACAAGAACCCGATGGTCACTCTGACAGAGCTTCACAGTTCCTCTGTGGAGAAACTTTCAGGAGGACAACCATCTCTGCAGCACTACAACAATCAGGCCTTTATGGTAGAGTGGCCAGACGGAAGCTACTCATCAGTAAAAGGCACATGACAGCCAGCTTGGAGTTTGCTAAAAGGCACCTAAAGGATTCTCAGACCATGAGAAACAAGATTCACTGGTCTGACAAAACCGAGATTGAACTTTTTGGCCTGAATACCAAGTGTCACATCTGGAGGAAACCTGGCACCATCCCTACGGTGAAGTATGGCAGGGACTGGGAGACTAGTCAGGATCGAGGTAAAGATGAACGGAGCAAAATACAGAGAGATCCTTGATGAAAACCTGCTCCAGAGCGCTCAGGACCTCAGACTGGGGCGAAGGTTCACCGTCCAACAGTATAACGACAGTAAGCACACAGCCAAGACAACGCATGAGTGGCTTCTGGATGACTCTCTAAATGTCCTTGATGGCCCAGCCAGAGCCGGACTTGAACTCAAACATCTCTGGAGAAACCTGACAGAGCTTGAGAGGATATGCAGATAAGAATGGGAGAAACTCCTCAATACAGGTGTGCCAAGCATACAGTGTCATACCCAAGAAGACTTGAGGCTGTAATCACTGCCAAAGGTGCTTCAACTAAGTACTGAGTAAAGGGTATGAATACTTATGTACTTATGTTTTTTTATCAATTTGCTAAAATGTCTAAAAACCTATTCTTGCATTGTCATTATGGGGTGTTGCGTATAGATTGATGAGGGGGAAAACATTTTTTTTAAATTCATTTGAGAATAAGGTTTTAAGGTAAACTCTCAAAGTCAAAAGTCTGAATACTTTCCAAATGCACTGTACACGCAGGTTAGAGTTTTGTCATGAATCTTGTTCTGGAGGTAGCTATGCAGAGTGGTCACTAGCTAGCAAAGCCCTAAAATCTGATTCTAAACCTAACCACACTGCTAAACCTAATGCCTAACCGTAACGTTAAATTAAGACCAAAAGGCATATTTTTTTCAATATAGCCAATTTCCACTTTGCAGCTGGCCCATCTAGGACAAGACTCATCCCAATAAACGTCAACCTGCGATCTAGATGTGGTTCTGGGTCGGTTGGAATGTTTGTCTTGAAAAAGGCCTACTGCCAGAGACCTGAGGTGGGTTTAACAAGGCTTTCGTTTGCAGAGAACATATTTCGAAGTAACAATTTCAATTGAACTATTTGAATTGACATCCCATAATGTTACGGTGAAGCCGCAAATAGCTAATTTCTACTGTTTTACTGTGGCTTTTTATCAACAATATTCAAACTTCGCTATTCTTACTACATTTAATAGAACGTCTACATGGCCACTTCTATTTGTAGCAGCAGTTTAGACCCTAAACAGACACTTAGGTTAGCTAGCGGTTGCGAATGTTTGCTGCTGACACAAAACAATTGAAATGTTTGCTTACATTAGATGAACATTCACAAAACATTTCCCTTGAAGCACATCTACATATTTGTGTTAGTTCCCTGAGCAAATGCCTAAGCTTTAGCTCTGCAGGCTAACATTGTCTTGTGGCATGCAGGAGACCCAGGCTCAAACCCTGTTTGTGTTATGCTATCTGCAATCTGTGTTGTGTGTTATGCTATCTGTAATATAAATATGATGTGTACTTGTTCTGTGTGTGTCTCTACTGTCCTGGATACAAGAATGATAATGACATTGATTTGGCGATACAAGCGGTAACACTTGCAGCTATGCAGATCTTTAAGTCTGTGAGAAGAAGGATGTTCTTGTTGGCATCTAAATTAAAGAGACATATTGGAGCACATTTGAGTCGGTTTAAACGGATTGTAATGAGAATGAAACAGATATCCAACAGTTGAACTCAGACACTCCGAGATTAAACTCATAATGTACTATTTTCACACCATTCATTTTAAGAAGAAAAAAACACGTTGAATGGACGCCAAATGTACGCATCCTTGTGAGTGTGTGAGGAAATCAAAGAACAACATGGTTGTAACAGGAAAAATGATTACCGTTCCTATTTTGCGAGAAGTTACTCAACACGATTAGTACCACAGTTCCTGCTCCTGCACCCTCAGCTTTACAATGATCTTCTTTAAAGTAACTGCCCAGTGTTTCCTGATTTCTTTGAAATATGACCTATAATTACTTACAATATGAGTGAAATAGTTTTCCATTCATTTTTATTTATTTAAATGTGTTAAAAAGCAGCTTTTCTGTGTTGGAGTGGTGTGGGCGTACCCCAACAACAGAATGGTGTGGGCGTACCCCAACAACAGAATGGTGTGGGCGTACCCCAACAACAGAATGGTGTGGGCGTACCCCAACAACAGAATGGTGTGGGCGTACCCCAACAACAGAATGGTGTGGGCGTACCCCAACAACAGAATGGTGTGGGCGTACCCCAACAACAGAATGGTGTGGGCGTACCCCAACAACAGAATGGTGTGGGCGTACCCCAACAACAGAATGGTGTGGGCGTACCCCAACAACAGAATGGTGTGGGCGTACCCCAACAACAGAATGGTGTGGGCGTACCCCAACAACAGAATGGTGTGGGCGTACCCCAACAACAGAATGGTGTGGGCGTACCCCAACAACAGAATGGTGTGGGCGTACCCCAACAACAGAATGGTGTGGGCGTACCACAACAACAGAATGGTGTGGGCGTACCACAACAACAGAATGGTGTGGGCGTACCCCAACAACAGAATGGTGTGGGCGTACCCCAACAACAGAATGGTGTGGGCGCACCACAACAACAGAATGGTGTGGGCGTACCCCAACAACAGAATGGTGTGGGCGTACCCCAACAACAGAATGGTGTGGGCGTACCACAACAACAGAATGGTGTGGGCGTACCACAACAACAGAATGGTGTGGGCGTACCACAACAACAGAATGGTGTGGGCGTACCCTAAAAACAGAATGGTGTGGGCGTACCGCAACAACAGAATGGTGTGGGCGTACCCCAACAACAGAATGGTGTGGGCGTACCCCAACAACAGAATGGTGTGGGCGTACCCTAAAAACAGAATGGTGTGGGCGTACCACAACAACTTAATGGTGTGGGCGTACCCTAAAAACAGAATGGTGTGGGCGTACCACAACAACAGAATGGTGTGGGCGTACCACAACAACTTAATGGTGTGGGCGTACCACAACAACAGAATGATGTGGGATTATACCGGGCATTACAAATATTTATGCAAGTAGATCACTGATTGGCTAGCTCATCCTCCTCAGGGAGATGATATCCTGTTCTATGAGGAAATAGAAAGCATTTTTTAACTGTTAGAGGTACAAGTTTGAGATGTTTTTTTTTTTTTTTTAAGTGTTTTGTTTTATTCAATTTATGTTTTGACCACAATTACGAGTATAGGACTACTCAACAACATTATTTGGATATGAATTAACAGAATATGACCTTTTACAAGTATGATTTTGACTGGTCAGTTACTTTAAGCCACAAAAACATTTTAACAAAACCAGTGAGAACTGAGTCTTATTCTGTAATCAGTATACTCAACATGAAAAGACATCAAATTATCTAGGACAGGGACTTTGCATCAAACTTGGAATGGAATGCATTTGTAGTGTGTCCAGGTAGTGTTAAATAGAAAATCACAGCTTGTAAAAAACTGGATACCTTGAGTAAATTGGATCAGCCTTTGCACAATGATGTGAGTGCAGAGTCAGAGAGTGTTTCTTTTGATTTAGAAGATGAAAAACCTTGTGTAGTCCCAAAGACAAAGAGCATGCCAGAGTTCAGCAAAAACTGTACTCTCAAGGTTGTGTGTGCGCGCGTGTGCCTGTGTGTCTGTAGGTATGTGTCTGTACATAGCTTTGTGTTAGAAAGGTGAGTGAGCCTTTGAATTCAAATCGCTGTGGCTCTCTGCGTATCCATGGAAATTATACATGAGTGTGTGTGCGCACACTTATACGTGAGTGTGTCAGAGACCTACAAAGTGCCCATATGTGTTTATGTAGCAGTGTGTCTATGTGTGTATGTATCCGTGTGTCTGCGTGTGAGTAGCACTGTGTGTATCCCCATGCGTGTTTGTGTCGGTGTGCGCGTAGGAGAGGGTACGGGGGTGGAATCTTACGACATGTGACAGCTGGTGGGCCGATGCCAATGGGGAAGGATAGAGCTGAGAGGAAAACGGCTGTTGCCATGGCGACACGGCAGTGGAGTGGCTCATGGTCGGGTAGCGTGAAGTAGCTGCCAGCTGAGACATAGAGAGCTAGGAGAAACAACAGGAATTCACATGAACTATTTAGACTTAATTTAAAACAATATGACAACGCATATCAATGCTGCAAAATAAAGCAAGATTAGAGTCTTATGAAGAGCACTATGTGGGGAGCGTTCTCTATGGCTAGCATAACAGCATTGCCATATATAGGCTTCTATAGCTGCAGCATATTATAACACGGTGGGTGGGATTTTCGGGAATGTGTGCCGTCAAATCATATCCACCTGTCATTTCAGTTTCCAATGAGACTGAACTAGACCAGACATCAAACAAACAAGTTCTAATAAAAAGGGACAATATTTAAATAACAGTGATGACAAACAGGGCCAATTTCAGTAGAACAGTGTTATGAGCCACAACCATCTCAGTGAGCAGCTGACTGCTCTGTTGTTGTCTTCTCTCCCATTATGTGTCAGGGCAAACAGGCTGGGTAGAGAGTGTTGGCAGTACGGCTCGCGCTCAAGCCTAACGCCACCATTAATTGCCTTCTTCTCTGCCTGTTCCCCTGCTCCTGTGTGTGTGTTCTCACACACAGAGGCGCCTCGCTCGTGTCTGGTGTGTTTCACACCCATAGTGGCAGGCTGTGGTGACTTGCGATGTGGGATTGTGTGTGTGTGTGTGTGTGTGTCTGTGTGTGTGTGTGTCGCCGTTGTGGAGTCGACCTCTCAGCTGGCGGTTGTCATCATATGTCTCTTAGTAAGTGAGAAAACGAGAGGAGGTGGGAGACAGAAGGAAAAAGATATGGAGAGGGAAAAAATATTTGAAGATTGACTGAGGGGGGAGAAGAAAATATAAATTTGTCACAAAGAGTGAGATGAAAATTGGAGAACAGAGTTAGGGAAAGAGAGGGCGAGAAATGGAGAGATACAGAAATAGAAGAAAGAGAGACACACAGAGAGCGAGACAGAGAGAGACAGAGAGCATCACCTCGGCAACACTGTTGACTGCCAACACAGGTAACAACAATAACATAACCCAAGACCGGCCTATGATGGAAGGGGGCTTCCCAGGCAATACACACACACACACAGTGCTCTATATATTAGATAAAAATAGTCTTATAGAGCCTTAGCATTCTGCTCAAAGTGAACCAAAAGTGTCAGGAATCAATAATTTATGCAGAAAAACAAAGTTGTCAGATCCTACAATGCTTGCAGATATAGCAGTGAATACATATTGTTTACAGTCCTATTTCTGTGCCGGATGGCATTGATTAAATGGTGTTTGACAGTAATGCAGGGTAGGAGACCGAGGTTGATTCCCAAATTGCACCCTATTCCCTATATAGTGCATTACCTTTGAACAGAGCCCTACCGGCTGTGTTCCAAAGTAGTGCACTAAATGGGAAATAGGGTGCCATTTGAGACACAGGGATATGGCTGATGAAGAGGGTTATTTCTATCGACATAAATTGGAACTGTGGATCAGGGAGAGTTGTGCCAAAACCATGAGTTATACTGTAGCTTTTGTTTATTTATTCCCCCCATTGTTGAATACTCGACTTTGATCTGACATGTATACATGTAGCCTCGCTTCTGTTGTTCTGGTGGCTCAGTTGGTTGGTGCCTGGTGCTTGTGGGGGTGGCAGTTAGCCTTAAGGTTAGAGAAATGGACCAGCAAGCGGAGGCTCGCCGGTCCAAATACCAGCTCTGGGTTGTAAGCAAATACAAACATTTCTGTTCTTTCCTGCAAGATAATAGGCTAATAGAATTTTTCTTTGAAAAACTGTGTATTTATTACATTTCTGTATGTCCGTGAGTACGTTTGACAATAAGAACTTGGGAGCTGCAGGTACAAGGCTACTAGAATATGTTTCAGGCATTGGAACCAAAATTATTTTCCAATCGTTTCGTTCCACTGTTCCGACCTGCATAATAAAGTTCTGAACTGGTTTGAACCAACACAAAAAGTACAGGTTTATATCGTTCCTTTCTGTTCCTTTGTAAACCTCTGAAATATTAAAAAAAGGTGTATTTAACACAATATTAAATTACTTCATCAATAATGCTGTGCAGATAGAGAAGATTGCTGTGGAGCGGGCAAGGTGGAGCTCAGTGAGTTGTTTACATGCCTGATGGAAAGACAAGTGTAATGCGCAAGATGCAACTGAAATTTTGTGGGTGGGGAGAGAGTGAGAGAACCTTGAAGCCCTGGGCATCTTGTTGTGATGACATGCAGTATTATTATACCTACGGAGGAGTGGCTTCTCTAAAGGAACTTTGAATGTCTTTGAACTTCAGAGTTGACTAAACTTTAGCTAGCTAACAGACTTGTGTGTGCAGAGAGGCACCAGAATTTTTGTAGTTAATAAATACAATGTGAACTATAGTATCCCTAACTAGCACTGAAAAAGTGAATCCATTCTTCTCAAGCTACAAATTTCTCTACCCATCTTCTGAATCACGCTTGTAACGTCGGTAGGCTACAGATGGGTCGTTCCACCTTAAAAAGCACATAAGAGGATTTCGACACCCACCATCTCAGATTGTTCTGATATAGTTTATTTGTTATTTAACCTTTATTTAACTAGGCAAGTCAGTTAAGAACAAATTCTTATTTACAACGACAGCCTACCAAAAGGCCTCCTGCGGGGATGGGGGCATGGGATTAAAAATACAAATGAAATACAATAAACATATGACAAAACAGACATCACAACAATAGACGACAACACAACACTACATAAAGAGAGACCGAAGACAACAACATAGCAAGGCAGCAAAACATGACAACACAGCATGGTAGCAACACAACATAACAACAACATGGTAGCAACACAACATGGTAGAAGCACAAACATGGTACAAACATTATTGGGCACAGTTATAATAAACAGATGACAATAGCATATTTTGTTGAAATATAATCTGATATCTGATAAATTAAGATAATTGATTGCATCCAAATTGGCCATTTTAATTTAAAGGATTAATATAATAGTCAGTAAATATAATACCTAACATTCGATTTGGACCAAACCAAACGGTCCCTCCACACCCCCCGCCAATCCCACCCCAACAACGAGAATCTAGTATCAGTTCTCTTTGTCTGACAAGTAGTATGGAGCTGCGGCTCTGAGTATTGTTTCTTCATCCTATGTAATGTATCTCCAGATTTTTATTCATTTTTTCCTGTTCAGGTAGATTTTTCATTTTATTTACTATTATTTTAACAGGTAAACTGACTGAGAACACATTCTCATTGACAGCAACGACATGGGGAATAGTTACAGGGGACAGGAGGGGGATGAATGAGCCAGTTGTAAGCTGGGGATAATTAGGTGACTGTGGTGGTATGAGGGACAGCTTGGGAATTTAGCCAGGATAAGTGCCATGGGATCTTTAGTGACCACAGAGAGTCAGGACACCCGACACCCCATGCGAAAGACGGCACTCTACACAAAAGTTGTTAGGTATATGTTCCATCCTACATCCTGATATTACCAGGTTCTGACTACTAGATGATGCTGTTTCTGAAAAAGTGAAGAATCCCCCGTGCCCCAATGTTAAAGGGATAGTTCACCCAAATTACAAAATGCTGTTGGTTTCCTTACCCTGTAAACACACTATTGATAAGGTATGACAGCAACCCGTGCTTAGGTTTTGTTGGCCAATGCTATCTTTTTAGCATTTGTGGCAGAAATCAATGCAATTCAATGGTACCTATATTATAATTTTCACACTTCATGTTCAAATCATCCTAAAGTATCAAACAATGTATTGTGTAACTCAATGATGGTACTTATAGATTATTTGGATATGAAGCACAGAGATGCTAATATAGATACCACTGACATGCATTGGATTTGTGCCACAAATGCAAAACATGTAGCATTTGAAACGTTGGCCAGGTAAACAAAACCAAAGCATGGGTTAATGTCATAAATTGTCAATAGACTGCTTAAACCAATATGGAATTAGGGTGAAATATCCATTAATAGCAGGAACAGCACCATCTAGTGGCCAGAACCTGGTAATATCAGGACGTAGGATGGGACATAAACCTAACAGCTTCAATGACCAATTTGTATGAACGGGGGGAAAAACATCACCAAATTCACTGAGAATATATTACATAGGATGAAGAAACAATACAATACTGATACTATACACTCGTTGTTGGGTTTGCTGTGGGGTGTGAGTTTCTAATTACAGAAAATAACTATATTAAGCAGTTCCTGTGCTTTTAAAATAATGGTAAACCGTATAGATCCCTTTTGTTCCCGGTTCTGATTCTGTTCCTTGAAACATTTAGTTCTTTTCCATTTTTTGGTTCTGTTCCCTTTACCTGTTCCAACCCGATATGTTTAGCTGCAAACTTAATCCAGAGGCAGGAGAGCAGACCCAGGTCCTCATTATGGCCCATAGATCCAGCACTGAGACAGAGCTAATCTTTCTCCTCTACTGTGTCTGTGGGGCCTTATCTCTGTGAGAGAGCTGCATCCATCACAGGGCCCGGCCCCTCACTTGACAGCCCCACTCAGCCTGAGAGACATCACTCACACCCCACCATGCCCCAGACACACACACACACACACACACACACACACACACACACACACACACACACACACACACACCTTATGCAAACTCAGACACATTAATGTACATACATTTACAAACATGCAGAGACGCACACAGCAAACATGTACTCACATTCACATGTGCAGAAACACACACACAAGTGCATATGTACCAGCACACACAACTGAAAAACATGCGCCCATGCACGTAACACACACTTGTCATTAAAAACCCTCCCCACAAATATTAAGTGGATGAAGCTCTCTGCTCCATAGTACCACATCATATGCTGCAGGATATTTTGATAGACCTGATCCCTAACACTTATGTACCAAACAACCTTACTTAAACAGCCCGTTAGAACAGAGATGACCATGTTTCTTTCAAGAGATAATCATGTAGAACTGGAGCACAGAATGCTATTTGTCTAACTGACTTTCTTAGCATTAGGTAGCAAACAGAGCCATTAATATACATTATGTAGTATTATTATGTAGTATTGTGGTAGCAACTAACTAACACTAAGTCCTATATTAGTTTACTAGTGAAGGCTGGTATTCATGAAGACTCTCAGATATGATCAGTTTTCCTTTAAGATCACAATGAATATGATTACATGGACAGGTGGGATCTGATCCTAGATCAGCACTTAATAAATGCTCAGGAGCCACTATGACAGTATGGAGACCTATGCTTCAAAACAGAGTGGAGTTGGCGATGGCTTCAGGGAACGGTCTATCCATGACTGATCATGGCTGACCATGTTAGCGGCAACTGATCTTTGAGACAGTCTTACTTACCCCTGGGCCTTGTGGCGATCCCGGAGGAGATGCTTGAGAGGCACGCCGACTTTGACCTAAAGAGAAAAAGAAAAACAGTTCAAAAACACAGCTCTTATTTACTGTTCCTTTTACTTCCATAGAAATATAAATCCTAGAAGGGAAATAGAGCCTCTGACCATATCAAATTGACTGATAAACGTATGGGTAGACTCAATACGGAATTCTATGGCAACCTTCTCACATAACTATTCTCATTCAGCCCGCATTGCCTTCCTTCTGCCGTGACTTCTGTTCACTCCACTAAATACAAACACTTCTTCATTATTCCTACGATCCAAAGTTAATAACATTGAGTCATTTCCTCCCCGCGGTCCAATAATAGAACATAACCAGGACTACGTCCCAAACGGCACTCTATTCCCTACATAGGGCTCTGGTCAAAAGTAGTACATTATAAAGGGAATAGGGTACCATTTGGGACATATCCCAGGTGGTGGAGGAAAAGGGATGTAGTTAGCTGTAAAATGTACATTTTACTTGCACAGTCATAATCTTGGCTGAATTTGCCATCCAATGACATCCCTATAAGATGCATACACAGTAACGAAAAAGTGACATATACACAGAACTACAATGATTTACAGTACATTCGGAAATTATTTAGACCCCTCGACTTTTTCCCCCAACTTGTTATGTTACAGCCTTATTATAAAATGGATGAAATAAAAAATGTTCCTGATCAATCTACACACAAAACCCCATAATAACAAAGTGAAAACAGGTTTTTAGAAATGTTTGCAAATGTGTAAAAAAAACTGATCTCAGGTGCATCCTGTTTCCATTGATCATCCTGGAGATGTTTCTCTACTTTGATTGGAGTCCACCTGTGGTAAATTCAATTGATTGGACATGATTTGGAAGGGACACCTGTCTTTATAAGGTCCCGCAGTTGACAGTGCATGTCAGAGCAAAAACCAAGCCATGAGATCGAAGGAGCTCCGTGGAGCTCAGAGACAGGATTGTGTAGAGGCACAGATCTGGGGAAGGGTACCAAAACATGCAGCATTGAAGGTCCGCAAGAACACAGTGGCCTCCATCATTCTTAAATGGAAGAAGTTTGGTAACCACCAAGAATCTTCCTAGAGCTGGCCGCCCAGCCAAACTGAGCAATCGGGGGAGAACGGTCAGGGAGGTCAGGGGTCCTTGGTCAGGGAGGTGACCAAGAACCCGATGGTTGCTAGGTAGAGATGGGAGAAACTTACAGAAGGACAACCATCTCTGCAGCAATCCACCAATCAGGCCTTTAAGGTAGAGTGGAGAGATGGAAGCCACCCCTCAATAAAAGGCACATGAAGGCCTGCTTGGAGTTTGACAAAAGGCACCTAAAGACTCTCAGACCATGACAAAGCCACATTCTCTGGTCTGATGAAACCAAGATTGAACTCTTTGGCGTGAATGCCAAGTGTCACGTCTAGAGGAGAGATCCTTGATGAAAACCTGCTCCAGAGTCCTCAGGACCTCAGACTGGGGCCAAGGTTCACCTTCCAACAGGACAATAACCCTAAAAACACAGCCAAGACAACGCAGGAGAAGCTTCAGAACAAGTCTCTGAATGTCCTTGAGTGGCCAAGCCAGAGCCTGGACTTGAACCCGATCGAACATCTCTGGAGACCTGAAAAAAGCTGTGCAGTGATGCTCCCAATCCAAGCTGACAGACCTTGACAAGGTCTACTGAGAAGAACTAAAAAAACTCCCCAAATATAGGTGTGCCAAACTTGTAGCGTCAAACCCAAGAATACGCAAGGCTGTTATCGCTGCCAAAGGTGCTTGAACAAAGACTGGGTAAAGGGTCAGAAAATGTATGTAAATGTGATGGTTTTTAACATTTTTAATACAGTCACAAAAAAAGAAAAACCTGTATTTGGTTGTGCCATTATGGGGTCTTGTGTGTAGTTTGATGAGGAAAAAAAGAACAATTCAATCAATTTTAGAACAAAGCTGTAAAGTAACAAAATGTGAAAAGGGTCAAGGGGTCTGAATACTTTTACGAATGCACTGGATCACTACAGAGATCTACAGATCTGCCAAAATAAAGGAAACACTTAATGAGGGATAAAAAGTACAGTCAAAAGTTTGGACACACCTACTCATTCAAGGGATTTTCTTTAGTTTTACTATGTTCTACATTGTAGAATAATACTGAGGACATCAAAACTATGAAATAACAAATATGGAATCATTTAGTAACCAAAAAAGTGTTAAACAAATCAAAATATATTTTATATGAGATTACTCAAAGTAGCCACCCTTTGCCTTGATGACAGCTTTGCATACTCTTGGCATTCTCTCAACCAGCTTCATGAGGTAGTCAACTGGAAGCATTTCAATCAATTCATTTCATTCCTTCTCAATGCGTTTGAGCCAATCAGTTGTGTTGTGACAAGGTAGGGGTGGCATACAGAAGACAGCCCTATTAAGTAAAAGACCAAGTCCATATTATGGCAAGAACAGCTCAAATAAGCAAAGAGAAACGACAGTCCATTATTAGTTTAAGACATAAAAGTCACACAATGTGGAAAATTTCAAGAACTTTGAAAGTTTCTTCAAGTTGCATAAACCATCAAGCACTAATGATGAAACTGGCTCTTATGAGGACCGCCACAGGAACGGAATACCCAAAGTTACCTCTGCTGCAGAGAATATTGTAAGTTCATTAGCGTTACCAGCCTCAGAAATTGCAGCACAAATAAATGCTTCACAGAGTTCAAGTAACATACACATCTCAACATCAACTGTTCAGAGGAGACTACGTGAATCAGGCCTTCATGTTCGAATTGCTGCAAAGAAACCACTACTAAAAGGACAGCAATAAGAAGAAGAGACTTGTTTGGGCCAAGAAACACAAGCAATGGACATAGACCGGTGGAAATCTGTCCTCTGGTCTGATGAGTCCAAAATTGAGGTTTTGGTTCCAATCGCCATGCCTTTGTGAGACGCAGAGTCGGTGAATGGATGATCTCTGCATGTGTGGTTCCTTCCGTGAAGCCTGGAGGAGGTGGTGTGATGGTGCTTTTCTGGTGATACTGTCATGATTTATTTAGAATTCAAGGCACACATAACCAGCATGGCTACCACAGCAATACGCCATCTCATCTGGTTTGCGCTTAGTTGTACTATCATTTGTATTTCAACAGGACAATGACCCAAAACACACCTCCAGGCTGTGTAAGGGCTATTTGACCAAGCAGAGTGATGGAGTGTTGCATCAGATGACCTGGCCTCCACAATCACCCAACCTCAACCCAATTGAGATGGTTTGAGATGAGTTGGACTGCAGAGTGAAGGAAAAGCAGCCAACAAGTGCTCAGTATATGTGGGAACTCCTTCAAATCTGTTGGAAAAGCATTCCTCATGAAGCTGGTTGAGAATATGCCAAAGCTGTCATCAAGGCAAAGGGTGGCTACTCAGAAGAAAGTCAAATATAAAATGTATTTTGATTTGTTTAACACTTTTTTGATTAGTACATGATATTCCATATGTATTATTTCATAGTGTTGATGTCTTCACTATTATTCTACAATGTAGACCATAGTAAAAATAAAGAAAAACCCTTGAATGAGTAGGTGTGTCCAAACATTTGACTGGTACTGTATATTCAAATCAGGTGCTGGTCACACAGGTGTGGTTGCTGAGTTAATTAAGTAATTAACATTTCAAGAAGACCAGTTACACATTAAAAACCATGGCTAGATGAGTTCTCATTGACTTTGAAAGATGGTTCTCAAAGGAGCATAGGGGGTTTAAAGTTTGTGTGTTTGTGTGTCAGTCACCAGATCACAACCCAATTGAACAATTGATTCTGGAGCGGCGCCTAACATGCTGACCACACCGCTCGCATTGCAAAAATAACTGTACACATACATGTAATTCAATCATTGCACCCAAACTGCTTGCATGTACCAACGAGCGTCTGCGTTGCCAAGTGCTAAAATAGAAGTCAGTTCTATTTGTAACGCTGAACGCGGTGCAAGTCCTGCCTCTCCCATGTTCTCATTGGTTTATAAAAGCATATACCCACATGCTATCTCCTTATTATGAAAGTTAGATGCCAATCGCCATATAAAGTCCAAAGAAGAAAAAACTTGGAAGGGGGAGATGACTAGAAACAATTTGGTTGACCGTTTCATGTGTGGATTAATTGTTTGAATGCATTTCAGGTAAAATAACAACTTAACGTGTATATCCCAGGACAAATTAGATAGCAACAGCAAGCTAGCTAGCTAAATTGTCATAAATGTTTAATGCTTTTCGACCTGTCCCCAAATTAATATAATTGGTTCAAAAGTTTGTTTTGATATTCAACATGTGTGTCGTGATCGTGTTTGGTGTATGGGGGGACAAAATCAATTTGCGCACAGCGCACATGTGCGTCCAGTTTGGGCATTGTGTGAGACAGCGTTTTTCCACCACCATCAACAAAACACCAAATGATGGTATTTCTCATGGAAGAATGCTGTTTTATCCCTCCAATAGAGTTCCAGAATCTTATAGAATCTATGCCAAGGTGCATTGAAGCTGTTCTATTTTATGAACACTTTATGTTGGTGTTTCCTTTATTTTGGCAGTTACCTACCCTACAGTGTAAGGTGAAGATGGACCTAGATGCTGATCATGGATCAGTTTAGCATTTTCCTAACCAACTGCTAAGGTTGGAATTGGGGGAGGAGAAGCTGATCCTAGATCTGTATCTATAATGTCACCCCGGAGCTACAAGTAACTGCCAAAATAATGCAAACACCAACATAAAGTGTCTTAATAGGATGTTGGGCACCACGAGCCGCCAGAACAGCTTCAATGCTCATCAAACCACTCAGTGACTACTCGACTCGTGCCCTGTGGATGGAGGGATTGTCATCCACTCCAATCAGGATAGAAATGATTCACCATACTATAGGTTGAAAGTAATCACTTAAATTGGCTATGTATTTATTGCCGTTTACCTTGCCCTCTAAAAGGTTTAAGTGAACCTAAACCATACCAGGAAAATGCACCGCACACCATAAGAGCTGCCAGAACAGAGCTGCCAGAACCCTCATTTACTCAAGTGTTTCCATTATTTTAGCAGTTACATGTTTCTCTACATTCAACTTCCATGAACCACTAGAATTGTCCTATTGTAGACTAGATAGTAAGCACACAGTGGAACATCACTCAGACAATCTATGACAGTGTTGTCTTTTAGACACAGTCACAGTCTGATTCAAATGTCTGACGCAACGTTGGTTGAACTGCACTGGTAGCCATAGTGATGGCAAAATGTAAGGCTCCCCATTTCTCTCTCTAACTCTCTCTAACTCTAACTCTCACTCTAACCCTCTCACTCTAACCCTCTCACTCTAACCCTCTCACTCTAACCCTCTCACTCTAACCCTCTCACTCTAACCCTCTCACTCTAACCCTCTCACTCTAACCCTTTCACTCTAACCCTCTCACTCACCCTCTCACTCACCCCCCTTCTCTGTGACTCTCATTCTTTCTTTGTTGGCTCAGACTGGCCTTTTGGAAATGGCTAGAGTAGCCTGGGGTGCAGGAGCCTTGCTGTAGCATCCATCTGCTCAGACTACAGTAAGTGTGGACAGGAGGACACAGTAGTGCTGGATGATGAACTAGTACCATGACACTACCATGGCACCAACCTACTCTATGGCATCCATTTTGTTTGAAGTGCTTTTAAGTGGCACTGCAGACTCAACTTTTCAAATCATTAAGTGGATTTATCAGTGATAAACAGATGTTGACAGCTGAGAAATCCGGGAATTGTGAATAATGCAAGTATGGGCCATTGGAATGAATTATTTAATAATCTAAGAGGACACAGCTAGATGTTTTTCCCCGTTTTGCTTATCATTAGCCAAGTTGTACACGATGGCGGTCAAGCAAACAGTGCGGGTTCTGTAGCTACTTCCCTGATTACTGGGAGTGCATGGACTGTGTGAGAATGCATAAGTCACACCCCACAAGACATGCCACCAGAGGTCTCTTCACAGTCCCCAAGTCCAAAACAGACTACGGGAGGCGCACAGAACTACATAGAGCCATGACAACATGGAACTACATTCCACATCAGGTAACTGATGCAAACAGTAGAATCAGATTTATAAAGTAGATAAAAATACACCTTATAGAAGAGCGGGGACTGTGAAGTAACAAACATAGACACACACAATAACATACGCACTATACACACACATGGATTTTGCGTTGTTGATATGTGGTAGTGGAGTATGGGCCTGAGGGCACACACTTAGTTTGTTATGAATTCTGAAATGAATGTATCGTAATGTTTTTAAAATTGTATAACGGCCTTCATTTTGCGAGACTCCAGGAAGAGTAGTTGCTGCCATGGCAGCAGCTAACGGGGATCTATAATAAACACAAATACTGAACTCGGTTTAATGCCCATCATACATTTCTCATGGAAACATCTAAAACGGTATGAATCGATAAGTGTCTTACTTTCCCTATTTCAAAATAACTGGCTGAAGGGGTAGGAATGCAATGTGGAATGTTTGATCCTCCTTTGATCCTCCTTGCTTGTCGGATGCAGCCATGGGGCGACAAAGACATAAATTACACATCTCGGCTTGTAAATGAGCTGTTGTTTCTATCAGCCTCCCAGAGAAACATACAGATGAAAACACAAACATACAAACACACACACACACTTATACACAAGCACACACACGCGCACAGATGCGCACACGTACACGTGGCCAAGAATGCACAAAACAAATACACATGAGTGCACGTACTGTACACAACGACACATACACCCCTGTCTAATCAGAGACCAGTTAGCACTGTTCAAACCACCAAATCAAAATAATGACAGAGATTCATGATATTGTACTTCTTTAACAGCAGCCAACACAAAATAATTTAGGTGACTTTTCGAGGACACTTCAACCGCTGATTCAACTGTCATTAAACAGACTTTGCAAAGAAGCAGCCACCCCAACTGAACCTCAATCAACTCCATTCTCCGTGTAGGAAGATAAGCTGGCTAGCGACAACATTAGGATGGAAATCATTGGCTATGTAGAGTCCACTCAGAGTCAAGATATACCCTCTGTCAACGACAATGGACTGAGTGTCTGAGTGCCAAGTGTTTACTAGGATTTTATAAATCAATTCCGTGACAGACAACTGCTTGGAGTTCCAATAAGTGACACTTGTAAAGTTATTATTATTTTCTTTGTTTTTATGTTCAAATAAAATGAAATGAAATAAATAAATCGCTTTATCTTTCTAAAGCTCAGTATGGGAGATAAATAATGCAATTCATCTAACCTTTCTTTTATCAGGAAATCTCTCGAGGTTTCCACCTCTTTTCTGGGAAAAACCTGAAATAATATAACTAATAGAACAAGAGATCTAATAACTGTGCCTTCAATATAGGTTTCAACTGTACCCTAATACAATAGTGTCATATCATTAGCCTTTGTTGCTATACATAGAGTGCCATACATAGACAGTAACATATCAGTGCTTTCACATATGATAACAAAATATGTCTCCAGTTCTGCTGCATACATAGCCTACCAAAAAGGCTAGAGTCTGATGAGTTCGGATCGCAACTCAACTCTTTTCCCGGAGCAGAAGCTAGCGTGAGATACCGATGTCAGGCTTGTTCAAAATCAAGTGGCCATATCGGGCCCTGGCCAAAGTCTCTTCCGGGTACTCTACTTCTTTGTCGGAGCATTCTAATCCTGTAGAGAGCAGGTGGTGCCAATGAGATAACACTACGGTGGTTGGGAGTCCCATTATGCATATTGCTTCTGATGGATGGTAGTCAGAACTTTGAAGCCCTTCTTCAGGGGTGACTAACTGCAGCAGTGTGTGTGCCTGAAAAGTATGTTTTCCCTGTTATGATAAACAAAACCTGTTATGGTGAGGAAACAAACACAGGCAGTGACGTTTGAAGTGATTTCAAAGTCCAATTCAAACTAGAAATAACCTTTTCTATGTCAGCCATTTTAAAAGGGAATCTCTTCACTACTTAGGATTTCAGAATGTGTCAGTCGTTTGGGGGAAGACGACTAAAGCCATTAGGGTAGCCTACTGGTTAGAGCGTTGGACTAGTAACCGAAAGGTTGCAAGTTCAAATCCCCGAGCTGACAAGGTACAAATCTGTCGTTCTGACCCTGAACAGGCAGTTAACCCACTGTTCCTAGGTCGTCATTGAAAATAAGAATTTGTTCTTAACTGACTTGCCTAGTAAAATAAAGGTAAAAATATTTTTATTTTTTTTAATTATGAGAAATAAAAGGACATTGTGACTGATGCTGCTGATACATGTCAGCAATGTGATTAAGACAACATAGAAAAGCAGAAAAAGCTGGATGTTGGCTATTGGATACTTCAGTTCAAATAAAAATGTTAATAAGGATAATGTCCAGAAAAGCAGGAATTCCTGATGAATCAGGAAGAGTCCCATCCATGACTGATACAGATGGAGATATCCCCCCGTGATGATATGTACCTGGTGAGGGAGGTTTCCTCTGCTGTCCTGTCCTGCTCCTCCTCAGAGTCACGGCTGTGCTGGACGAGGCCTTCTGCACTGAGCTGGAAGACAGACGGAACCTGACCATGTCCCTCTCATCGACCACCTCCGAGAGAGGACCAGAGAGAAAGACAGAAAGCGAGAGAGGCAGAGCGAGAGAAAGACAGAAAGGGAGATAGAAAGAGAAGTCAGTGTGGGACTGCCAAATGATCAGCTGATCCATCATCTCATCTAATGAATTGGTTAATATCACACATTATGAGAAATATGTTACCTGGGCAGGACTTTGGCTGTTGGAGGAAGAGGTATAGGCCATGATTCCATAGGGGTTGGGCGTAGAGCCTCCCTGCAGACTAAGCTTCACTTCTTCGGCCCTCAGGGCACCCCACTCCTGGAAGGGGCACCACACCCCCCAGCGCAGGCACTGCATGAAGGCTGTCCGGGAGATTGTGGAGGTCGAGGAGAGCTTTGGAACACAAAAACACCCAAAGTCAGTAGAACCTTTAGCGGTAAAGAAATACTTCAAGCCTTATATGTAGTGTGAGGCACAACACGTTGCCAGACAGGAAGAAGTGTAGAGAGCTCCTTGTGACCTTATGTTCCCGAAAGGGATGAAGAGGATTCATAAAGTAAGTAAGCAAGCATGTGTAGTCTATATGTTATAACTGCTGTTACACAATAATTCCACGTAGAAAAATAACCGTTTGTGAATACTAGCTATCTTTATTTGTGGGAGTTTATACCATTCCTGTTAGTATTCCGATCAGGAGCAGTGGAAATGGTTTCGAAGTCAGTATACCGTCAGAGGTCCTTATCAGTCAACGGTCTTCTCGACAGTCGAAAAAAGTTCAATTTGCTCCAATGGCTTTCTCAGCAAATATTGTATCATGGTTGAAAGAGGCGAAAATTAAATGGCTGAGGAAAAACAATAGTGGTGCAGCAATTCCAATTTGAGGGCATTGTCCTTTCGCTCCAGGCAAGACTGGAGTCCAAGGTTATTATAGTTGTGATTTTCTATTAGTTTTTTATTTCTATTAGTTTGTTTATTTCTAGTTTAGTTTCAGTTAGTTCATTCTTGATTTACTACTTTTGTTTTAGTTTGAGTTTTATAACTTATTATATTATTTAGTTTCAGTTTTAGTGTTAGGGAAAGAAAGTACGTAGGCTCGGAGCCATTTATGTGTTGTAGGCCTATAGCTTGTGTTTTGGGGGATATCAAATTTTCCCACTGGGGGGGCCGTAATACACAAGGTGATGAGTCAGGTCATAGGTTTGGTTATGTTTAAATTATAAATCAATCTTAAATGAGACTTGACTATGTTGCCCAGTTGTCAGTTACGACGAGTAAGACCTTCTCTTGTAGGTTGAGCAACACAGATGCTGTGCCTCATTGAAGCAGGCTGATATGCCCATAAACAAATGGTTATTTCGATGTCTCTTTCAGTATCTCCTGAACTTTCTGGGTTTCTGTATCCATTTGCAAAGCAATCACCCCGTTACTCTAGAAGTGCCAGGAGTATTACATTTGGGATTAAGTGTTTGGTTGAATTTTCTGAAGGCTGGCTAATAGCACAGTCTTGTGGACTTGCCAGACTGGATGAATAAATGAATGAGTGCTTCTTCTATTTTTTTTTATTTTTTTAACTCATTTGAATTAGGTTGCCATGTTTCTGCTATTTTCAGGCAAATGGCTAATGTGCGTTGGCCTAACGTTACGGTTGATGTGCAGCTACTAAGAGCTGGTGGCTGTCTCACCTCATCTTTATCCTGAAATTGTTTGTATTTCTTGGTGGGCGCTGTTCAGATTAACTTTGAGGTTGGTTGGCTTTTCCCAGTTCCACACACGCTGCTGATACTACAACACATTTGCTTTTGTCCTTTCCAGCATTGCTTTACTTTATATACCTATAACTGAACAATGAGTTTTTCATTTTAGTTAGTTTTGCAGTCAAATATAGTTTCAGTATTGTTTTCGTTATTCAAATGTTTTTCTTAATTATTTTATTTCAGTTTACTAAATTGTTTTCCCATTTTAGTTTTCATTTACTATAATAACCTTGCTGGAGTCCCAGAGGAATGTTACTAAAGCATGTTCAGTCTATAGGACATTGGTCCATAGGCCATAGTATGAGCAATGTGGACATGATCAGGGGTTCTGTAACTGGGGGTCGATAGAAACTAGAGGAACAAAGAGGTGTAATGGGTTCGTACTCAAAAATATGTTGCATAAAGCTTACTTCATTTTTCTCTATTTGACATTTTTTACTGCTTCAGTGATAGTGTACACAGACATTTCAGATTTACAGCCTTCTTCAGTGTGTAGGTACAATTAGATGTGAATCTCCTGGGATTTCGCTTGTTTACCTTGTTAACCACCTGAATCGAATTCAGGGATAGTTTTGGTGTTTCAAATGAAGAGGGTGGCTTAGCAAGTAAACAGAAAGGGGAAACAAATATTTAAAGGCAAACTGAGGAGGAAAGAGGACTATGTAGAAAACAATTTACACCATTTAAAGGTATACTTCAGGATTTCAGCTTTATCTACTTCCCAAGAGTCAGATTAACTCATGGATACAATTTGTATGTCTCTGCATCCAGTATGAAGGAGGTTATAGGTTGTTTTACAAGCCAATGCTAACTTGCACAATTACTGGAAGTCTATGGTATCTCCTAGCATGCTAGCAGTTACAATAGACTTCTAGTCCTTGCGCTAATGCTAGTTAGCAACTTCCTTCAAACTGCACCAGAGACATAAAAATGGTATCCACGAGTTCATTGGACTCTGGGGAAGTAGATAAAGGGCTTCTTTGCCAAAATCCTGAAGTATCCCTTTAATGTTCATGTTGTGATGTACAGCACTTGTAATATTCATTGATATTTGCGTCATATTAATTACTGATATTGCACAGCTCCTCAAATATCATGAGCCTTCTATGTTTGAACAAATGCACGCACGCGCTCTTCCAAGCTAGACCCGTTCTACAGTAGGCCTTAATACAAGTGATACATCTCCCCCATCACCTGAGAACAGTCACACGTGTATTTTAGGAGCAGATTTGTTGTGCTTAAACATGATTTACAATGAGTCCCGTGGCGCCTCTACTTCACTCTGAAGACAGCCATTCATGGAAAAAATGTAATTCCCGCGAGCAGTTTCGCAGAATTAATAAGCCGGTCAGCCTCAGACCAAAGTAATCAATCACAGGTAGGGAGGACGAAATACATAAGAAACCCTGCATGTGCCAAGGCCACGTCAGATACAGTATTCTAGAGAAATAAAATCATTCTGAATGTGTTCCGTTCAACAACAGATGAATAAAGCCCCTCAAGGTTGCATCCTGACCAATTTTGTATACAGCATAAATAAACCCTGGATTGCTGATGCTATGTATTGGCCAATGAGAGGCTTTGAAGCCACCGGTCCGCCATACAGAGCTCGCCAGCTTGTAGTCTTAAAAAATGGAAATGAGTTACATCAGATTCGTTCAGCAATTCCAATGTGGAAAATGAATTGTGAAAGAATAGGGTTTTGGGATAAACGCTGAAAATAAGGTCTGAGGTTAACACAGGCTTAGTATACATTATTTTGGGCTTTCATCCAATAACACTACAACAACTCCATTAATTTCCCCAAAGGCTTTGGTCAACAAGCCATTGAGGAGTTAGTGCCTCCAAAAAGACGCTGTTACTACTGCTCTCTATTGGCACTCCCCAGAAGAAGCAGGCCTTTCATAAGGAGAAATGAAATTCTACAGTATTTCAATGAAATGTTTCAAGTGGGGACAGTAACATTAGAATTACACTTAAAGGAAATTGTTTATATATCTATCTTAATTTAAAAAAATGTTTAGCACACAATATAATTAAAAATGATTCATTAGGGTGTCTGTAATAGAATACATGTGGCAAAAACCAATGTAGACATTAATAAATGCATTTCTATAGGTTCCCCTAACATGTTACAATGGTGGGGTAGTGTCAAGATGAAGGTGCAATGGCTTTTAAATGGGACCCATACAGTATCGTGCAAAAAGTTGACCAAAAAGCACCTAAAAGCAACTGGATAATCAAGACTCTTGGAAGAATGGTCTATAGACAGATACACCAAAAGCATAACTTTTTGGATGACATGAGTCCCATTATGCCTGGCGAAAATGATGGTTTTGGGATGCTTTGCTGCCTCAGGACCTGGACAACTTGCCTTAATTGAATGAATAATTAATTCTGCTATCTATCAGAGAATTCTACAGAAGAATGTCAGGCCATCCGTTTGTGAGCTGAAGCGCAGCTGGGTCATACAGCAAGATAATAATACAAAACACAAAATCAAGTCTACATGAAAATGGCTAAAAAACAACACATTTTAAGTTTTGGAATAGCCTAGTCAAAGTCCAGACCTAATCCCAACTGAGTTAAAGCAGTTCTGCATGCAAGGGTGGGCCAAAATTCCTCCACAGCGATGAGAGACTGATCAACAACTACAGGAAGCATTTGGTTGCAGTCAATACAGCTACTTAGTGTAAGGGCGCAATTACTTTTTCACACAGGGGAATTGGGTGTTGCATAACTGTGTTAATTAAATATATATATATATATTTTGTTATTTGTCAAATCAGATTCCCTTTATCTAATATTAGGTTTTGGTTGAAGATCTGATAACATTCAGAATCAACTTTTCCATGTCATAAAGTGCATTCGGAAAGTACTCATACCCTTTTCCCACATTTTGTTACGTTACAGCTTCATTTCTAAAATGGATTAAATAAAAAAAAAAAAAAAAAGGTCCCACAGTTGACAGTGCATGTCAGAGCAAAAACCAAGCCATAAAGTCAAATTAATTGTCTGTAGAGCTCCGAGACAGGATTGTGTCGAGGCACAGATCTGGGGAAGGGTACCAAAACATTTATGCAGCATTGAAGATCCCCAAGAACACAGTGGCCTCCATCATTCTTAAATGGAATAAGTTCGGAACAACCAAGACTCTTCCTAGAAGGGCCTTGGTCAGGGAGGTGATCAAGAACCAGGTGGTCACTCTGACAGAGCTCCAGAGTTCCTATGTGGAACATCTCTAGAGACCTGAAAATAGCTTTGCAGCGATGCTCCCCATTTCAACCTGGCAGAGCTTGAGAGGATCTGTAGAGAAGAATGGGATAAACTCTCCAAATACAGCTGTGCCAAGCTTGTAACATCATACCCAAGAAGACTTGAGGATGTAATCGCTGCCAAAGGTGCTTCAACAAAGTACTGAGTAAAGGGTCTGAATAATTATGTAAATGTGATATTTCAGTTTTTATTTTTAGTATATTTGGAAACATTTCCAAAAACCTGTTTTTGTTTTGTCATTATGGGGTATTGTGCGTAGATTGATTTAATCCGTTTTAGAATAAGGCTGTAACATAACAAAACGTGGAAACAGTGAAGGGGTCTGAATACTTTCCGAATGCACTGTATTCCCCCCGCAAGTGCAGACATTAACTGATACTTCACTGAATTGAAACTCGAAAATGGGGACCGTAAAAAAGATAGCCATATATATTCCCAGGAGGCACTGCCTGTTTTTCCATTTCACGAGGTCGAATTAATAAGATGTTTCATAAGAAACATTAATTCATGCGAGTCCATTTGAAAGTGATGATTATGTAAAAATTACTTAACTAGGGAGAGATAAGTTTGTGTGGTGGAAGTAGCCAGTAAAAAAATATGAGGCAATTTATCTAATGTGTCTGTTTTCTACACCCTCTCTTTTGAGCTCTCGCTCAGAGCAGACTGTCGTGTCTGCACATGGTCTAACACTTTGTTCTGCAATGTTTAATGAATATTCTCGGTTTGGGTTTGACCTGTGGGAAGAAATGCTGGTTGGATATCTGAGGAGCAAATGTGAGGGGAAACAAAGCACCAATTACAGGCGTCTTCTACAGTGCAGAGAACGCTCTTATCAGTCCAGCGTTCGCCTCTTATCACGAACTTCCAAAGTCTTCCAACTGTAGAAAACTGCTCAAACTTGACTAAATGACTGTTAGTGCATTTTATATCCACACGAGCTGGAGGCGAACAACCCTTTGAAACTGGGCATGTTTCTGCATAGATAGCTCTTCAGCACAGCCTTCAGAACTGCCACGATAGCATCAACATGAACCCAAACACTCTTATTAACTGGCACAGAGAGGGTTCTTTCAACAAGATACATTCCAAGAAATCTTTATTACACAGTTTACCACCAAACACAGCCGATAGTATACAAGCAATGGAACAAAAGGAACCCATTCAGGGGACAGTTAACTCCCTAACACAATTTTCTGTGTGAGGTTTTGAAAGAGCACTCCGTTTAGGCATCAACGTGGTGTGATCTACACAAACTGCATAGAGCAGCAACTCAACTGGGCAGACAAAAGCATCTTGTGGAGATTCTCAATACGGCTCTTCAATCATCATCTGAGTAAACAAACAAACAAACAAACAACATTATAAATAGGTACTGTACGGCTGAAGCCGGGTGGGAAATGCAACATTTATTATGTGGCTAATCTTTGAACACAAACATACTGTATACAGACAGTCAACATTGTTCAACGGCAGAAGTAAGCTCTAGCATTGTGTTCTCTCACTGAGTGAATATTGCAATCATCTAGTAGAGGGAGCTCAACACTATGCCAAGGAGCGGATGTAGGCGGTTTAATTGTGATGGCTTGAGGGGGGACATATGGCCATTGGTCTTAGTAAGCTCAAGCCCCCCTCCTTGGATCAACACAGTGCAAATGAGTAGGTGACACCTCCAAGATCAGGAGCACTGACTCATTCTGTAATCTTACTCAGTGAGTCATGTTCAGCTACAATACAATGAACGACCTGTCGTGACAACAGAGCGATGTTGTCTCCATGCCATCAGATTCCAGGCTGAATGTTGGTCTATGCCCTCAACTACCATATTCAGATGAACAAATAAAAAAAAGCTTGCCTTTAGCTATGCAAATGTGTAAATGTTATGTGACAGTCATTGGTTTGAAAAACAATCCTTTCAGAAACTAACTAGGGTCAAGAAATCCCTTCAGATATTTTGAAAATATATAGTCAAGAAATTGGGTGTATATTTAAAAAAAAAAGTGTCATTAAATTGCATTTTTGGAAGCAAACACGCATATGGTAATGCAACAACAGTGGAGATGAGAGAGAAAAAGAGAAAGGGTCGCCTGAGGCAAAGACGAGCGAGAGGGAAACTTTTTCAGAAAGTTATACAGAAAACAATAACAGCAAGCGATGTCACTGCACACATAGGCCTCATTGCTGAAAATGGCAAATAATTTTTCTGGGAGAAGAATCCATCAAGCGTGTTTAGTCGAGTAAAATGCAATGTTTTGGCATCCGCAGACAAAACAAGTATTTCATTGTCAAATGTGAAATTGGGGGAAAATATAGATCTCATGTCTGTAACCTGGGGCCACAAAATCTTCAAACTTTGAAAGAGAGACCACCTAAATTACAGACAGTGACCAATTCAGGACCTCTAATACAAAGATTAATTTATTAACTTTGCCTGAGTTAAGCACATGCTGACTAGACCGGCCACGTGAGTGAGTTCACCATCACGCTCATGTTGATTTTGTACATCCACTCCAGAAGTGATTGAGACGCGCAGGTTGAAATATCAAAACAACCTCTAACCAACTATATTAATTTGGGGACAAGTCGAAAACACATGAAACAATCAATCATGGACATTTAGCTAGCTAGCTTGCTGTTGCTAGCTCATTTGTCCTGGGATATAAACATTGGGTTGTTATTTTACCTGAAATGCACTTGAATTGTTGAATAACATGTACAGTATGTGTAAATGTATTTTGCAACGCTCAAACACTCAACACGAGCGGTGTCGTCAGCATGTTAAGTAGTCGAATCTATGGAAAGATAAAAACAATTATGCATTAATGTATACAGCCTTTGAGATTCCCAAAAAGTTGCCCGACTTTCAACGACTCAGGCTTTTTCGCAAGCACTGGGAGATTGGGAATTATTCCTAAATTAGGAAAGAGCATTGATGGGAGACTGAGTCTGATAGTTATTACTATTAGTGCAGGCTGCTGGGCGGTTGGAGTCATTATTTCAGCCAAAACCCAGTGACAGGAAGAGGCCCAGAGCTTTCCACTACTTATTCTCCACAATGAGCAGCCCAGCAGAAAGTGAAGAAACACGCACCGAGATCATTAACTTAACATTTTCAACCATCTGCTAGAAGACTCAGTCACTCGGATTCTGTGTTCTTTTCAACTCAGCCCTACCAAGACCAAATAATGCTTAGAAGAGCTGAGTCGGGTGTCAGATTCAGCCTTGGCTGATTGCAGAATCCTCAAGGAGAGTTCATGAGAGCTGGGACTTTTGCTGAAACCAATTTATTGTGGAATAGACAGTCATTGTTATTTTCAGGGGATTCCAGTGCAGGCCTGTGGAGTGAACATGCATGTAGTCTATTCATCTGTCTACCTTGTGAAGTGAACATAAGTGCAAAGAATACAAACATCCAAAAGCAACACAGGAATTTAATAACGGTGGGTGAAGGCTTTGCCATAGCATAAAGAAGGGGATCACCTCTTCTGCGACCAAAGCAAATATTAGTATATCAACCACGTCCCTTCAAAGCAGTCAGTGGGCACAATCTAACTTTTCATTTAGCTCAGCATATGATTGAATAAGATGTCGTTCGGATAGTTGAATTGTCGAGTATGTGAGAAAAAGTAATTATAACTACCTCTGGCCAATTCTGCACTTCAAATCAAACTGAAAAACCAAGCAAATGATTATGTAAAGGGTACAAAAAACAGTCTGTAATTGTATAAGGGTACACGTAAATAGCCTACATAAAGTACTGTAGCAAAGTACTGGAGCGTATCCATTCCATTAACTGTACTGTTCAACTACTGTAAACCCAAGCCCTTGTTTTTATTTGTTGGCTTTATGTAGGCTATTTTTATATAGTTGGTAATGGCAATATCAGTTACTTTTTTAGGTTTGTATCATTTTCATTTAGGTTTGGATATAATGTTTATTAACTACATGACAATGACTGAGATATGAAGACGTTATTATAAATTAAATGAAACTATTTCACGGAAATGTGCATATGAAAACCATAACTGGTAAGCAGAATGGTAGAAATTGTAAGATAAATTGGCATTCCACCTGAGAAAGGTTGCCGAGTACTAGTGTAGCCTATTAACGGGAAATTCAGGAGTAATGGCAGAATCTGACAAAGCCAGCTGGAGAGGGAGGAAAATAGTTGGGTCAGGTTAAAAGTAAGCTTAGTGTCAGACTAGCGCAATGCATATAGTTCATTTCATTAAAACACATAGGGTGTGTCTATACAGTGTATTCGGAAAGTATACAGTCGTGGCCAAAAGTTTTGAGAATGACACAAATTTACACTTTTACAAAGTCTGCTGCCTCAGTTTGTATGATGAAAATTTGCATATACTCCAGAATGTTATGAAGAGTGATCAGATGGATTGCAATTAATTACAAAGTCCTTCTTTGCCATGCAAATGAACTGAATCCCCCCAAAAACATTTCCACTGCATTTCAGCCCTGCCACAAAAGGACCAGCTGATATCATGTCAGTGATTCTCTCGTTAACACAGATGTGAGTGGTGACGAGGACAAGGCTGGAGATCCCTCTGTCATGCTGATTGAGTTTGAATAACAGACTGGAACGCTTCAAAAGGAGGGTGGTGCTTGGAATCATTGTTCTTCCTCTGCCAACCATGGTTACCTGCAAGGAAACACGTGCCGTCATCATTGCTTTGCACAAAAAGGTCTTCACAAGCAAGGATTTTGCTGCCAATAAGATTGCGCCTAAATCTACCATTTATCGGATCATCAAGAACTTCAAGGAGAGCGGTTCAATTGTTGTGAAGAAGACTTCAGGGCGCCCAAGAAAGTCCAGCAAGCGCCAGGAGCATCTCTTAAAATTGATTCAGCTGCGGATCGGGGCACTACCAGTACAGAGCTTGATCAGGAATGGCAGCAGGCAGGTGTGAGTGCACAGTGAGGCGAAGACTTGGAGGATGGCCTTGTGTCAAGAAGGGCAGGAAAGAAGCCACTTCTCTTCAGGGACAGACTGATATTCTGTAAAAGGTACAGGGATTGGACTGCTGAGGACTGAAGTCATTTTCTCTGATGAATCCCCTTTCCGATTGTTTGGGGCATCCGGAAAAAAGCTTGTCCGGGGAAGACAAGGTGAGCACTACCATCAGTCCTGTGTCATGCCAACAGTAAAGCATCCTGAGACCATTCATGTATGGGGTTGCTTCTCAGCTAAGGGAGTGGGCTCACTTACAATTTTGCCTAAGAACATGAATAAAGAATGGTACCAACACATCCTCCGAGAGCAACTTCTCCCAACCATCCAGGAACAGTTTGGACGAACAATGCCCTTTCCAGCATGATGGAGCACCTTGCCAAAAAAAGGCAAAAGTGGCTCGGGGAACAAAACATCGATATTTTGGGTCCATGGCCAGGAAACTCCCCAGACCTTAATCCCATTGAGAACTTGTGGTCAATCCTCAAGAGGCAGGTGGACAAACAAAAATGGGCTGCCATCAGTCAGGATGTGGCCCAGAAGTTAATTGACAGCATGCCAGGGCGGTTTGCAGAGGTCTTGAAAAAGAAGGGTCAACACTGCAAATATTGACTCTTTGCATCAACTTCATGTAATTGTCAATAAAAGCCTTTGACACTTATGAAAGGCTTGTAACGATACTTCAGTATTAGATAGCAACATCTGACAAAAATATCTAAAGACACTGAAGCAGCAAACTGTGGAAATTAATGTGTCATTCTCAACTTTTGGCCACAACTGTACAGAATACTTTAATTTTTACACATTTTGTTATGTTACAGTCTTATTCTATAATTGATTCATTGTTTTTTCCCCCCCCCATCAATCTACACATAATACCCCATAATGGCAAAGGAAAAACAGCTTGTTAGACATTTTTACAAAATATAACATTTACATAAATATTCAGACCCTTTACTCAGTACTTTCTTGAAGCACCTTTGGCAGCAATTACAGCCTTTAGTCTTCTTGGGTATGACTCTACAAGCTTGGCACAGCTGTATTTAGGGAGTTTCTCCCATTCTTCTCTGCAGATCCTCTCAAGCTCTGTCAGGTTGGATGGGGAGCGTTGCTACACAGCTATTGTCAGATCTCTCCAGAGATGTTTAATTGGGTTCAAGTCCGGGCTCTGACTGGGCCACTAAATGAAATCCTGAAACCACTCCTGTGTTGTCTTGGCTGTGTGCTTAGGGTCGTTATCCTGTTGGAAGGTGAACCTTCGCCCCAGTCAGATCCTGAGCAGGTTTTCAACAAGGATCTCTCTGTACTTTGATCCGTTCATCTTTCCCTCGATCCTGACTAGTCTCCCAGTCCCTGCAGTTGAAAAACATCCACACAGCATGATGCTGCCACCACCATGCTTCACCATAGGGATGGTACCAGGTTTCATCCAGAAATTACGCTTGGCATTCAGGCCAAAAGTTCAATATTGGTTTCATCAGACCAGAGAATCTTGTTTCTCATGGTCTGAGAGTCTTTAGGTGCCTTTTGGCAAACTCCAAGCAGGCTGTCATATGCCTTTTATCGAGGAGCGACTTCCCTGTGGCCACTCTACCATAAAGGCCTGATTGGTGGCTTACTGCAGAGATGACGGTCCTTCTGGAAAGTTCTCCCATCTCCACAGAGGAACTCTGGATCACTGTCACAGTGACCATCGGGTTCTTGGTCCAAGGCCCTGCTCCCTTGATAGCTTATTGTGGCTGGGTGGCCAGCTCTAGGAATAGTCTTGGTGGTTCCAAACTACTTCCATTTAAGAATGACGGAGACCAATGTGTTCTTGGGGACGCATACATTTTTTGGTAACCTTCACCAGATCTGTGCCTCGACACAATCCTGTCTCAGAGCTCTACGGACAATTCATTCGACCTCATGGCTTGGTTTTTGCTCTGACATGCACTGTCAACTGTTGGATCTTATATAGACAAGTGTGTGCCTTTCCAAATCATGTCCAATCAATTGAATTTACCACAGGTGGACCCCAATCAAGTTGTAGAAACATCTCAAGGATGATCAATGGAAACAGGATGCGCCTGAGCTCAATTTCGAGTCTCATAGCAAAGGGTCTGAATACTTACGTACATAAGGTATCTGTTTTTTATATTTAATAAATGCGTAACAATTTCTACAAACCTATTTTCGCTTTGTCATTATGTGGTATTGTGTGTAGATTGACGAGCATTTTATTTTATCTACCTTAGAATAGGCTAGAAAAAGTCAAGGGGTCTGAATACTTTCCGAATGCACTGTATAACCCTAACCCATCTGTATAACCCTAACCCATCTGTATAACCCTAACCCATCTGGACAAGAGGAATACATATGTAAGAATGCTGTTCATCGACTATAGCTCAGCATTTAACACCATAGTACCCTCCAAACCCGTCATTAAGCTCGAGACCCTGGGTCTCGACCCCACCCTGTGCAACTGGGTCCTGGACTTTTTTACAGGCCGCCCCCAGGTGGTAGGGTAGGAAACAACATCTCCACCCCGCTGATCCTCAACACTGGGGCCCCACAAGGGTGCCTTCTCAGCCCTCTCCTGTACTCCCTGTTCACCCATGACTCCGTGGCCATGCATTTTTTTTTTTTTTTTTTTTTTTTTTTTTTTACCTTTATTTAACCAGGCAAGTCAGTTAAGAACAAATTCTTATTTTCAATGACGGCCTGGGAACAGTGGGTTAACTGCCTGTTCAGGGGCAGAACGACAGATTTTGTACCTTGTCAGCTCGGGGGTTTGAACTCTCAACCTTCCGGTTACTAGTCCAACGCTCTAACCACTAGGCTACACTGCCGCCAACTCATGCCAAAACATGCCTCCAACTCAATCATGAAGTTTGCAGACGACACAACAGTAGTGGGCTTGATTACCAACAACGATGAGACGGCCTACAGGGAGGAGGTGTTGGGCACTCGGAGTGTGGTGTCAGGAAAATAACAGCAGAGAGAGCACCTCCCTATCCACATCGACGGGACAGTAGTGGAGAACGTGGAAAGTTTTAAGTTCCTAGGCCTACACAACACGGACAAACTGAAATGGTCCACCCACACAGACAGCGTGGTGAAGAACAACAGCACCTCTTCAACCTCAGGAGGCTGAAGAAATATATCTGGTCACCAAAAACACTCAAACGTTTAGAGATGCACAATTGAGAGCATCCTGTCAGGATGTATCACTCCCTGGTGCGGTGATACAGCCCACAACCGCAAGGCTCTCCAGAGGGTAGTGAGGTCTGCACAATGCAGGGGCAAACTACCTGCCATCCAAGACACCTATACCACCCGATGTCACAGGAGGGCCAAAAAGAACATCAAGGGCAACAACCACCCGAGCCAACTGCCTGTTCACCCCGCTATCATCCAGAAGGCGAGGTCAGTACAGGTGCATCAAAGCTAGGACCGAGAGACTGAAAAACAGCTTCTATCTCAAGGCCATCAGACTGTTAAACAGCCATCACTAACATTGAGTGGCTGCTGCCAACATACTGACTCAAATCTCGAGCCACTTTAATAATTCAAAGTTGGATGTAATAAATGTATCACTAGTCACTTAAAACAATACTACTTTATATATAATGTTTACATACCCTACATTATACATTACTCATCTCATATGTACAGTGGGGCAAAAAAGTATTTAGTCAGCCACCAATTGTGCAAGTTCTCCCACTTAAAAAGATGAGGCCTGTAATTTTCATCATAGGTACACTTCAACTATGACAAAACAAATCCAGAAAATCACATTGTAGGATTTTTAATTAATTAATTTGCAAATTATGGTGGAAAATAAGTATTTGGTCACCTACAAACAAGCAAGATTTCTGGCTCTCAAAGACCTGCAACGTCTTCTTTAGGAGGCTCCCCTGTCCTCCTCCACATGTTTGAACTTGTTATCAGTAGAAAATACACCTGTCCACAACCTCAAACAGTCACACTCCAAACTCCACTATGGCCAAGACCAAAGAGCTGTCAAAGGACACCAGAAACAAAATTGTAGACCTGCACCAGGCTGGGAAGACTGAATCTGCAATAGGGGAGCAGCTTGGTTTGAAGAAATCAACTGTGGGAGCAATTATTAGGAAATGGAAGACATACAAGACCACTGACAATCTCCCTCGATCTGGGGCTCCACGCAAGATCTCACCCCGTGGGGTCAAAATGATCACAAGAACGGTGAGCAAAAATCCCAAAACCACACGGGGGACCTAGTGAATGACCTGCAGAGAGCTGGGACCAAAGTAATAAAGCATACCATCAGTAACACACTACGCCGCCAGGGACTCAAATCCTGCAGTGCCAGACGTGTCCCCCTGCTTAAGCCAGTACATGTCTAGGCCCGTCTGAAGTTTACTAGAGAGCATTTGGATGATCCAGAAGAATATTGGGAGAATGTCATATGGTCAGATGACACCAAAATATAACTTTTTTGGTAAAAACTCAACTCGTCATGTTTGGAGGACAAAGAATGCTGAGTTGCATCCAAAGAACACCATACCTACTGTGAAGCATGGGGGTGGAAACATCATGCTTTAGGGCTGTTGTTCTGCAAAGGGACCAGGACGACTGATCCGTGTAAAGGAAAGAATGAATGGGGCCATGTATCGTGAGATTTTGAGTGAAAACCTCCTTCCATCAGCAAGGGCATTGAAGATGAGCCGTGGCTGGGTCTTTCAGCATGACAATGATCCCAAACACACCGCCCGGGCAATGAAGGAGTGGCTTCGTAAGAAGCATTTCAAGGTCCTGGAGTGGCCTAGTCAGTCTCCAGATCTCAACCCCATAGAAAATCTTTGGAGGGAGTTGAAAGTCTGTGTTGCCCAGCAACAGCCCCAAAATATCACTGCTCCAGAGGAGATCTGCATGGAGGAATGGGCCAAAATACTAGCAACAGTGTGTGAAATCCTTGTGAAGACTTACAGAAAACATTTGACCTCTGTCATTGCCAACAAAGGGTATATAACAAAGTATTGAGATAAACTTTTGTTATTGACCAAATACTTATTTTCCACCATAATTTGCAAATAAATTCATTAAAAATCCTACAATGTGATTTTCTGGATTTCTTTTCTCATTTTGTCTGTCATAGTTGAAGTGTACCTATGATGACAATTACAGGCCTCTCTCATATTTTTAAGTGGGAGAACTTGCAATATTGGTGGCTGACAAAAAATTTTTTTTGCCCCACTGTATATACTGTACTCTATACCATATACTGCATCTTGCCTATGCCGTTCGGCCATCACTCAACCATATATTTTTATGTGTGTATAATGTAGTTGTTGTGAAATTGTTAGATATTACTGCATGGTTTGAACTAGAAGCACAAGAATTTTGCTACACTCGCATTAACATCTGCTAACCATCTGTATGTGACCAATACAATTTGATAAGATATACAGAAACGAGTAACACTTGCACACCACAACGCTGAGTGATCTCGCTCTCAGAGGCCATGAGTAAGGTTTTTAAAATCAGGTCAACACTCGTAACGCCGCGGCAGGCATAGTCACTGGCAGGCAACCTCTTGTCACAGTCCGTTATCCCCACATCTGAAGCTCACCAAGAACTATGAGGCTACCTGCCACAATGACTACCGCCCTGTAGCACTAAAATCAAGAGGGCGCTGAGAGTGCTAATAAAATCAACCCGCAAAACACCTGTCTCAATGTCAGCAGTGAAGAGACGACTCCGGGATGCTGGTTCCTCTAGTGTCTGTGTTCTTTTGCCAATCTTAATCTTTTCTTTTTATTGGCCAGTCTGAGATATGGCTTTTTCTTTGCAACTCTGCCAAGAAGGCCAGCATCCCGGCGTCTCCTCTTCACTGTTGACGTTGAGACTGGTGTTTTGCGGGTACTATTTAATGAAGCTGCCAGTTGTGAGGCGTCTGTTTCTCAAACTAGACACTCGAATATACTTTTCCTCTTGCTCCCACTCCTCTTTCTATTCTGGTTAGTGCCAGTTTCCGCTGTTCTGTGACTGGAGTAGTACACAGCGTTGTACGAGATCTTCAGTTTCTTAGCAATTTCTCGCATGGAATAGCCTTCATTTCTCGGAACAAGAATAGACTGACGAGTTTCATTAGAAAGTCCTTTGTTTCTGGCCATTTTGAGCCTGTAATCGAACCCACAAATGCTGATACTCCAGATACTCAACTAGTCTAAAGAAGGACCGTTTTATTGCTTCTTTAATTCAGATAACAGTTTTCAGCTGTGCTAACATAATTGCAAAATAGTTTTCTAATGATCAATTAGCCTTTTAAAACGATACATTTAGCAAACACAACGTGCCATTTGAACACAGGCTTGATGGTTCCTGATATTGGGCCTCTGTATGCCTACTGTATGTACATATTCCTTTTTTTAAATTGTAATTTTAAATCTGCCGTTTCCAGCTACAATAGTCATTTACAACATTAACAATGTCTACACTGTATTTCTGATCAATTTGATGTTATTTTAAATGGACCAAAATATATAGATATATTTCCAAAACAAGAAATGTCTAAAGTGACCTCAAACTTTTGAAAGGTAGTGTATATATTATAGTACTACTGCATTGTTGGGAAAGGGTAAGCCAGAAAGGCATTTCAATGTAATAGTGCACAAGACAATAACATCTTGCATGTGGACAATGTTTGTTCTCACCGGGTTCATTGTCAGTCGTGATAGGCAGTGAACGTCTCCACAGGGCAGTTAGCAATTCTGACGCCTTCCATGTGGAGTAGGCAAATGGGCCAGCCAGGGCATAGCTTTTCTACACTGGCAGCAGGCTTCAGAACTAGGGCCCGGCCACATGGCGTCCATTAGGCACACAAACATCGGTCCCCTCTTGCTCGCTGCCAAGGCAGCATGTACCCGTCTGGAAAAGGATGGCTTCGCTGGCATGCTCTCACAGGGTAAGACTCACTCTGGGCCCATCAGGGGAGATTGATGCACTTCTCAGTGGGGAAAGCTGACATTCATTTTAATTAGGCCAAGCATTGTGTCTCCAGCATCGTGGTCTATACTGCTCTCTTCCAGTCGCTTCCCTCAGCGTGGAGATAAAACCCCAGGGAGAAATTACCTCCAGCATCAGCCGAATCAGTTAAATACATCCTTTCAAAATCCTGATGACATTACTATGTGTATGATGTTTGATTAACATTTAATTAACATTTGTGTGACATTTGAGAGGCAGAACAAAACAATCCGTTTTTTGTTGTTTTTTTCAAGCTAGGGCCCACGCTAACCTGAAGACTCTTGAGTCTTGACATGCATCTCATCGAGAAAGACAGGCAGCCAGACAACCAGGGTTAGGGCAAGAGGGGGGGGTTATTGTAAGTGGCAATTTTTTAATGAGCATGTGAATGGAGAGATTTAAAGAGGTTTTCATTCTGCAAACATCATTAAAGCCTGCAGGGACACGCGTCTTCTTAAGAGAAGTCACAGAAAACACACAACGATCCATACAAAGTCTACCTGCACTGCAATCCAATTAAAATCCAAACAAGAGTCTCTAAGGCACAGAGGAGCAGCCATACCAAACAACTTTAACAACCACTGGCACCCATGTCAGTGGTTCCTGATCTGATGTTGTTGTTAACATCCTATCCCTTTGCAATCATATTAGAAATATAGATACAAATACATGGATAGATGCAGAAAGAAATACACAAACTAAACTAATGAAAATATTAAATCTGAGCTTTAATTACTAAGCTACAGTCAAAAGGAAACCATCAACATACTGTATATTCAGCCGGCTACAATCAACCATTCCCAAAACAAGCAGAAGATTAGTACTTTCACTCTCATTTCCTGGACTTTGAGTTGATGTAGATGTCACTTTCCTTAGGAGGCCTCCAACTGAGTGTGTGTGCTTGTGGTGCTCGCAAAGTTAACCGCATAGTTAACACTGAGTGAGCTGGGTGGTGGCTGTCTGAAATGAGCTGCAGACACATAACCACCCTGTGTCACTGTGCACCCTTGTGTATGTGTGTGTGTATGCGTGTGTGTGTGTGTATATATGTGTGCGTGTGTGTGTAGCCGGGTGCTCGGTAAAGGGCACATCAGTGCTCATGTTTAAATCACTTTTGGAGGAATCAGAAAGGTCACACGTTAATGGTTACACTTCCTCAGACGCTCTAATCAAGCGTGCCAGTCACCCAGCCAGGGTCAAAGGGCACCTAAAATCAGACGTGACTAGTGGCACATTCATTACCAGAAGCTAGCTTTCAGCTTCTCTCAGCCTCATCAACACAAAGCAGTTCCTCAACAGCCTGCGTGTCACAACTGTCAGGCCCCCTTCTATTCCTTGACACCTAGTTTACTGCAGTGTAACAGCCTTGGCGATTAATTACTGATTTGGGTGTGTGCCTCAGCGAGTGAGACAATGACAAGAATGAGAGACGAGGAGGGGAGGATGCAACGGGCCCTCATGACAGACGCCACCACCGCCATTCTGCCTCAGCTTCTCAGTCTGTGACCTGGCGCAGTCACTCGTTCCGCGTGTCAACGTCCTGGATAACTGCAGCTGTCACGCTTCTCCAACAAATTGCTTGGAGGCAAAAGGACAGGAACACATGGCCAGCGCCCCTGCCTTCTCCCAGACCGACCTCCATTAGAAATGAGCTAGTGCCTGTCAGAGGAAGGCAGACAACAATAAGCGCCATCGTCTTACATTAGGCTTTATATGACTGTGTTGCATGGCTCAATTGACAAACTGTGCTGCAGCTAACTGCGTTTGATAAAGGCGGTGATTGAAGGGAGCGGAGCAAGGGTGGGGAAATACAGCAGGGCTAAATTGGTGTTGACAGAATGAAATTAGGAGCCGTCGACGCGGCCGCGTGTCAGTCCCCCGTTCTAGTCATATAGCTATACTGTAGATGGAAACCTACAGTACAGTAGTCTAAGGATGACATCTATGATTAGCCCACATACATATGTGATGTACTGTGCTGGGTATTTTCATGCACTTTTCATGGCTGGTCGGAAGTGAAATGGTTTGATTCTATTGGTGAAGATGTAGGGTTCACTTCAAATGCATGATTTTTTTAAATTGAATTTTGTCTTTTTACCACTACTAACTAAAATATTTCCACTTAAGTTTTTAATCTCATTCTCAAGGTTGATGTGTATTTACAGAGCCTTCAGAAAATATTCACACCGCTTGACTTTATCCACATATGCTGTTGTGTTACATCCAGAATTTAAAATTGATTCATTGCGATTTGTCACTGGCCTACACACAATTCCCAATAATGTAAAAGCGGAATTGTGTTTTTATACATATTTACTAGTTACTAAAAAATAAAAAAGCTGAAATGTCTAGAGTCAATAAGTATGAAAGTATTCAACCATGAGGCCAATGGTGACTTAAAACAGTTACAGAGTGTAATGGCTGTGATAGGAGAACACTGAGGACGGATCAACAACCTTTTATTTACTCCACAATACTAACCTAAATGACAGAAAGGGAAGACTATACAGAATTCATATATTCCAAAAGATGCATCCTGTTTGCAGTAAGGCACTAAAGTAAAACTGCAAACAATGTGGCAAAGTAATGAACTTTAAGTCCTGAATACAAAGCGTTATGTTTGGGGCAAATCCAACAAAGCACATCACTGAGTACAGTACCACTCTTCATATTTTCAAGCATGGTAGTGGCTGCATCATGTTATGGGTATGCATGTCATTGGCAAGGACTAGGGAAACAGGATAGAGCGAAGCACAGGAAAAATCCTAGAGGAGACCTGGTTCAGTCTGCTTTCCAACACACTGGGAGACAAATCCACCTTTCAGCAGGACAATAACCTAAAAGCCAAATATATACTGGCGTTGCTTACCAAGACAACATTGGATGTTCCTGAAAAGCCTAGTTACAGTTTTTTTTTACTTAAATGGGCTTAAAAACAAAACAATGGCAAGACTTGAAATGGTGGTCGAGCAATAATCAACAACAAATTTGTCAAGAGCTTGAAGAATTTGAAAAATAATAAAATGTGCAAATATTGCACAATCCAGGTGTGCAAAGCTCTTAGAGTCTTACCCAGAAAGACTGAGCTTTAATCACTAACAAAGGTGATTCTAACATGTATTGACTTAGAGGTGTGAATACTTATGTAAATTAGATATTTCTGTATTTCATTTGCAATACATTTATAAAAACATGTTTTCACTTTATCATTATGGGTTATTGTGTGTAGATGGGTGTGATTTTGTATTTATTTAATCCATTTTAAATTCAGGCTGTAACAACAAAATGTGAAATAAGACAAGAGGTCTGAATACTTACTGAAGGCACTGTATGTGGTTACATGAAACGTGCACAATGTGTATGACATGGGTAACGTGCAATGTACGTATTATGTTGAGTGTGTAATATAAAGTTTATATTATCTATACAGCAGTCTAAGACAATTTCCCCCTCGTGACATTAACGTTCATGATGTCCAAGAAAGGGAGCATATTAAAATACAGCATCTAAATCAGTGCTTCCTAAACTTTTTCACTCATGCCTCCCTTTCATTATTGGGGAACATCTAGCAACGGCATAGAACTTCTCCCATCTTCCGCAAAGAGATTATACACATCTACAGTGCATTTGGAAAGTATTCAGACCCCTCGACTTTTTTCACATTTTGTTACGTTACAACCTTATTCTAACATTTATTAAATAAATCCACAGCAATCGACACACAATACCCCACAATGACAAGGCGAAAATATGTTTTTAAAATGTTTGCAAAAAATAACTGAAATACCTTATTTACATAAATATTCAGACTCTTTGCTATGAGATTGGAAATTTAGCTCATTTGGCATCCTGTTTCCATTGATCATCCTTGAGATGCTTCTACAACTTGATTGGAATCCACCTGTGGTAAATTCAATTGATTGGACATGATTTGGAAAGGCACTAGCCTGTCTATATAAGGTCCCACAGTTGATGTCAGAACAAAAACCAAGCCATGAGGTTGAAGGAATTGACTGTAGTGCTCCGAGACAGCATTGTGTCAAGGCACAGATCTGGAGAAGGGTACCAAAAAATGTCTGCAGCATTGAAGGTCCCCAAGAACACAGTGGCCTCCATCATTATTGAATGGAAGAAGTTTGGTACCACACATCCTAGAGCTGGCCACCTGGCCAAACTGAGCAATCGGGGGAGAAGGGCCTTGGTCAGGGAGGTGACCAAAAACCCGATGGCCACTCTGACAGAGCTCCAGAGTTCCTCTGTGGAGATGGGAGAACCTTCCAGAAGGACAACCATCTCTGTAGCACTCTACCAATCAGGCCTTGATGGTAGAGTGGCCAGAGGGAAGCTACTCCTCAGTAAAAGGCACATCACAGCCTGCCTGGAGTTTGCCAAAAGGCAACTAAAGATTCTCTGGTCTGACGAAACCACGATTGAACTCTTGGGCCTGAATGCAAAGCGTCACATCTGGAGGAAACCTGGCACCATCCCTATGGTGAAGCATGGTGGTGGCAGCATCATGGTGTGGGGATGTTTTTAAACGACAGGGACTGGGAGACTAGTCAGGATCGAGGGAAAGACGAACGGAGCAAAGTATAGAGAGAACCTTGATGAAACCCTGCTCCAGAGTGCTCAGGACCTCAGACTGGGGCGAAGGTTCACCTTCCAACAGGACAACGACCCTAAGCACACAGCCAAGACAACGTAGGAGAGACTTCGGGACAAGTCTCTGAATGTCCTTGAGTGGCCCAGCCAGAGCCCAGTCAAGGGGTCTGAAAACTGTCTGAAGGCCCTGTTTAATTAAGAATTGCCCCACTTTGATATTGCACATGAGGGTAACATAATATTGTGTATAATTTATGGGAGTGATGTTTGAACGTTTAAACAAATTTGGGATCGTTAGTTTAGAATTATTATACTTTTTTTTACCGAATTAAAATCACAGTGCAGTTATCACAAAACTACCATTAAAAGGTCCCGATTGTCATCATTAACAAATACTTAACGCAAAAATTCTCTATGTAGGGGGAGATATGAATCTTTCAAATGATTTGCCACGGATAAAAAGCTTAGTTTGACCACATTTTCCTGGTCCTAGAGTCATGAAATGTTCAGAGTACATTGAGGAGAGTTTTTCCTTTCAATAATTGTAAAAAAATAAATAATAATAATTAAAATATAAAAATGGGAAAAAATGTTGTTACGAGGCTTTCATCAGACAGCGAAGTAATTACAATAATACTATGGTACCAGAGACTGAGAATTACCAAGGCACTATATCACTATAATATAACACATTGTGGCAGACGGTAATTACAGAGTGAACCAGGGCGGGTAATTGCACGTTTTCTGCACACGTTTGCCTTGCTCGCCAACATTCTGTGTCTCAGACCTTCCTCCTGTGCGGTTAAAGGAAAAATCCACCCCAAAACTATCTTTTTGTATTTATTTTTAATTAGTCCACTGTTGATACAGTCCCAAAATGTTTTGCATGTCAGCAGTCAAGTTTAAGATATTGGACTTTCATCATGACATTTCGGGAATGTATCAACAGTAGAGTAATAAAAAATGATAGAAATATATATATATTTTTCTCCCCCTTTTCATTACTCCACTGCTGAGTGATACTGCACTAGTTTTTGAGTAGAGTTTTCCTTTAAGTAAAGTAGAGGTGGGGGGACCCTCCCTCTGTCTGTCTGAAGCCTATGAAGCCCCCTACGAAGGCCCCTATGAAGGCTATGAAGACCTAGTAAGCTGACTGAAGATTGCTGAGTAATGCAGGCCCTTGAGGAGCAGAGAGAGAGTGGGCAGTTGATACGTTTGACTGCAGGCAAAGTTGCTTGTTTGAAGTTCGTCAACCTCAGTGGCTAGGCTCCTCCGGGCACTGAGGTTGACGAACTTCAAACAAGCAACTTTGCCTGCTCCCATGCCTCTCTTCTCCCCCTCTCTCTCCGTCTCGCTCTTTCCCTCCCTTCCTCTCTCGCTCTCTGTCTCACTCGTTCCCTCCACTGATGGAAACAAAAATGTGGGTTCAAACATTCTCAGGGAAAAGGGGAAGAAAATAGAGGCCAGCCAGCAGAGGAAGCTCTGCAATTAAAAATCAAATGAGGAGAACAATGACACAGCAAGGTTTTCCTTTTGGGGGTGCTGGGGGGAGGCTGAGGGGCCAAATAAGTTCTTGCGAAATGAAGGACGTCATCCACACCCTCAGGACGAGTCAAGACTTTGTCTCACTTTTCAATCTGCAGTTGGTGAGTGATGCAGTGTTGGAGGTGATCAGAGCGTGTGAACTGTGGCAGTCTGGCCATCGAGTCACTGTTGAGCAATTGGTACCCGACTGCATTGTGTTACCATCTGAGTGAAAGCATTTTAAAAGTTGTTTACTCCACCACCACCTTGCTCTGCAAATCCATCAGAACAGATCAAAAGAAAGAATTCCACTAAATTTCAGTTGAGTCCAGCAGCAGCAAAAGCAGACCAGATACAGTGGGGCAAAACATTATTTAGTCAGCCACCAATTGTGCAAGTTCTCCCACTTAAAAAGATGAGAGAGGCCTGTAATTTTCATCATAGGTACACTTCAACTATGACAGACGAAATGAGAAAAAAAAAACATTGTAGGATTTTTTATGAATTTATTTGCAAATTATGGTGGAAAATAAGTATTTGGTCACCTACAAACAAGCAAGATTTCTGGCTCTCACAGACCTGTAACTTCTTCTTTAAGAGGATCCTCTGAGCAAAAAACCTAGAACCACACGGGGGGACCTAGTGAATGACCTGCAGAGAGCTGGGTCCAAAGTAACAAAGCCTACCATCAGTAACACACTACGCCGCCAGGGACTCAAATCCTGCAGTGCCAGACGTTTCCCCCTGCTTAAGCCAGTACATGTCCAGGCCTGTCTGACGTTTTCTAGACAGCATTTAGATGATCCAGAAGAAGATTGGGAGAATGTCATATGGTCAGATGAAACCAAAATATAACTTTTTGGTAAAAACTCAACTCGTCGTGTTTGGAGGACAAAGAATGCTGAGTTGCATCCAAAGAACACCATACCTACTGTGAAGCACGGGGGTGGAAACATCATGCTTTGGGGCTGTTTTTCTGCAACGGGACCAGGACGACTGATCCGTGTAAAGGAAAGAATGAATGGGGCCATGTATCGTGAGATTTTGAGTGAAAACCTCCTTCCATCAGCAAGGGCATTGAAGATGAAACGTGGCTGGGTCTTTCAGCATGACAATGATCCCAAACACACCGCCCGGGCAACGAAGGAGTGGCTTCGTGAGAAGCATTTCAAGGTCCTGGAGTGGCCTAGCCACTATACCAGCAACAGTGTGTGAAAACCTTGTGAAGACTTACAGAAAACGTTTGACCTCTGTTATATACCCTTTGTTGGCAATGACAAAGTATTGAGTATTAACTTTTGTTATTGACCAAATACTTATTTTCCATCATAATTTGCAAATAAATTCATTTTTTTTCTTCTAATTTTGTCTTTCATAGTTGAAGTGTACCTATGATGAAAATTACAGGCCTCTCATCTTTTTAAGTGGGAGAACTTGCACAATTGGTGGCTGACTAAATAGTTTTTTGCCCCACTGTACTTAAATTCATATGTATTAGGCCTAATTTGCCCTATACAACTCCACCTAGTGACCCAGGAGAGCTTTATGAGAAAGCCAAAGTTGGACGGTAGACAGAATAAACATTAATGGACACAAAAGTACATTTTAGGGGAGAATGTCAAGGCACCCAATGCATCACTGTTTCATGGGTGAGGCCCAAATGCCAAACAGTATTCTAGTTTTGTCTATGACACTTGCCATTAAAGACAGTGATAAAAATATGGTAGAAATTGGAAAGAAACTCAAGAAAAACATTAAGAACACCTACTGTTCCAGAGACATAGACTAACCAGGTGAATCCAGGTGAAAGCTATGATATTTTATTGATGGAGCTGCTCTTCCTCCCGGGGAAGGACTGCCCGTTCCATGATCTCGCCATCACGGTTGACAACTCCATTGTGTCCTCCTCCCAGAGCGCTAAGAACCTTGGCGTGATCCTGGACAACACCCTGTCGTTCTCAACCAACATCATGGCGGTGGCCCGTTCCTGTAGGTTCATGCTCTACAACATCCGCAGAGTACGACCCTGCCTCACACAGGAAGCGGCGCAGGTCCTAATCCAGGCACTTGTCATCTCCCGTCTGGATTACTGCGACTCGCTGTTGGCTGGGCTCCCTGCCTGTGCCATTAAACCCCTACAACTCATCCAGAACGCCGCAGCCCGTCTGGTGTTCAACCTTCCCAAGTTCTCTCACGTCACCCCGCTCCTCCGCTCTCTCCACTGGCTTCCAGTTGAAGCTCGCATCCGCTACAAGACCATGGTGCTTGCCTACGGAGCTGTGAGGGGAACGGCACCGCAGTACCTCCAGGCTCTGATCAGGCCCTACACCCAAGCAAGGGCACTGCGTTCATCCACCTCTGGCCTGCTCGCTCCCTACCATTGAGGAAGTACAGTTCCCGCTCAGCCCAGTCAAAACTGTTCGCTGCTCTGGCCCCCCAATGGTGGAACAAACTCCCTCACGACGCCAGGACAGCGGAGTCAATCACCACCTTCCGGAGACACCTGAAACCCCACCTCTTCAAGGAATACCTAGGATAGGATAAGTAATCCTTCTCACCACCCCCCTTAATGATTTAGATGCACTATTGTAAAGTGGCTGTTCCACTGGATGTCAGAAGGTGAATTCACCAATTTGTAAGTCGCTCTGGATAAGAGCGTCTGCTAAATGACTTAAATGTTAAATGTAATGTCACATGTTGAATCCACTTCAAATCAGTGTAGATGAAGGGGAGGACACAGGTTAAAGAAGGATTTTTATGCCTTTAGACAATTGAGAAATTCTGTAGATTCTGTAGATGCCATTTAGAGGGTGAATAGTTAAGGGCCCTTTGAACTGAGTATGATAGTAGGTGCAAGGTGCACCGGTTTGTGTCAAGAATTGCAACACTGCTGTGTTTTTCATGCTCAACAGTTTCCCGTGTGTCAAGAATTGTCCACCACCCAAAGGACATCCAGCCAACTTGACACAACTGTGGGAAGGATTGGAGTCAACCCTTTCGACACCTTGTAGAGTCCATGCATGCCCCAACTCAATATGAGGAAGGTGTTCCTAATGTTTGGCATAGTCAGTGTATAATCACCAAAGTACGCAGAACACATAACAGTCATAACAGGAACCAACTTATATATACAGGATAATTGGGGTTTTGGCAATTTGGCCAAAGAGTACAAACAGACAGCGCACAAGGAATACTTGAATATGGTAGAACAGCAAATTAACTTGATGGATGGAAGTGGGGCTCGAAACCACGCTGCCAAAAGGCTGAAATGTCCTAAATGACAGAAACTGTGGTACTATGAAACACATAAACTGTATAAGTTACGAATGACACCATCAAATATGAGATCTCATCTACATGACAGCTGAACAAAGCTAGAAGGCAGCTTGCCACTTGCAGCACAGAGACGGAGTATCAAAAGATGTGTTATCTGAGGAGTTTGACATTGATGCACAGGGTCGTTGTTGAGCTCACTCCTCTCCTCCACTCCCCATCGATGGAGAGATAATAGACCCCATCAATATTCCAGACCTCCCTGAACTTTGGAGCGGGTCACAGTCCCCCCCCCCCCCGCGCGCCTTCCACCATCCTCAGGTGGCGATACCTACCAGCTCCCCTCATCACTCACCCTCAGGCAGATCATGACAGAGCTCTAAATATATCTATGCACCGCTGACTGCAATTAAGCTCCCTGCCTCCCTCTCGCAAAATAGCTCTCACCTCATGGAATATTCATGAGGTGTGGTGCTGTTGGGTGAGTGGGTTTGACATGTCACAAACACTTCTTGTCTATCTTCTCCGCTGAGTGACATATGTGACTTTGTGCAGTGTGCAAGAGATAGGGGATAGGATCGATACAGGGTAGGGTATACAGGCCACCTGTTTTCACAGTAACTGTCGCCATCTTTGCATCTCTCTCTCTCGCCATCTTTGCATCTCTCGCTCTCTTGTGCTCTTTGCATCTCTCTCTCTCTCGCGCTCTTTGCATCTCTCTCTCGCACGCTCTTTGCATCTCTCTCTCGCGCTCTTTGCATCTCTCTCACGCGCTCTTTGCATCTCTCTCGCTCGCCATCTTTCTCTCTCTCGTCGTCTTTGCATCTCTCTCTCTCGCCGTCTTTGCATGTCTCTCTCGTCGTCTTTGCATCTCTCTTTCTCGCCGTCTTTGCATCTCTCTCTCGCCGTCTTTGCATCTCTCTCTCTCGCCGTCTTTGCATCTCTCTCTCTCGCCGTCTTTGCATCTCTCTCTCGCCGTCTTTGCATCTCTCTCTCTCGCCGTCTTTGCATCTCTCTCTCTCGCCGTCTTTGCATCTCTCTCTCTCGCCGTCTTTGCATCTCTCTCTCTCGCCGTCTTTGCATCTCTCTCTCGCCGTCTTTGCATCTCTCTCTCGCCGTCTTTGCATCTCTCTCTCTCGCCGTCTTTGCATCTCTCTCTCTCGCCGTCTTTGCATCTCTCTCTCTCTCGCCGTCTTTGCATCTCTCTCTCTCGCCGTCTTTGCATCTCTCTCTCTCGCCGTCTTTGCATCTCTCTCTCTCGCCGTCTTTGCATCTCTCTCTCTCGCCGTCTTTGCATCTCTCTCTCTCGCCGTCTTTGCATCTCTCTCTCTCGCCGTCTTTGCATCTCCCTCTCTCACTCTTTGCATCTCCCTCTCTCACTCTTTGCATCTCCCTCTCTCACTCTTTGCATCTCCCTCTCTCACTCTTTGCATCTCTCTCTCTCACTCTTTGCATCTCTCTCTCTCACTCTTTGCATCTCTCTCTCTCTCTGCATCTCTCTCTCTCACTCTGCATCTCTCTCTCTCACTCTTTGCATCTCTCTCTCTCACTCTTTGCATCTCTCTCTCTCACTCTTTGCATCTCTCTCACTCACTCTTTGCATCTCTCTCACTCACTCTTTGCATCTCTCTCACTCACTCTTTGCATCTCTCTCACTCACTCTTTGCATCTCTCTCACTCACTCTTTGCATCTCTCTCACTCACTCTTTGCATCTCTCTCTCTCACTCTTTGCATCTCTCTCTCTCTTTGCATCTCTCTCTCTCTTTGCATCTCTCTCACTCTTTGCATCTCTCTCTCTCACTCTTTGCATCTCTCTCTCTCACTCTTTGCATCGCTCTCTCTCTTTGCATCGCTCTCTCTCTCTTTGCATCTCTCTCTCTCTCTTTGCATCTCTCTCTCTCTCTTTGCATCTCTCTCTCTCTCTTTGCATCTCTCTCTCTCTTTGCATCTCTCTCTCTCTCTTTGCATCTCTCTCTCTCTTTGCATCTCTCTCTCTCTTTGCATCTCTCTCTCTCTTTGCATCTCTTTGCATCTCTGTCAACAGAGAACCTGTTTACATCAACAGTAAAAGTCTGACTGGCTCTCGAGTGGTGAGATTGTGAGGATGGGCGTCAGTAAGTGGCAGCGTCCAAAATTACCCTCTATTCCCTATATAGTGCACTACTTATGACCAGAGTCCTATGTGCCCTGGTCAAAACTATTGCACTATGTGCACTATATGTAGAGAATATGATGCCATTTGGGACACAGACAGTGAATGAGTAAAAGCAGGCCTACAGTATACTGTGTACATGGAGTGGAATGCTTGTTATTGTTTTGGTTTTAATTGGTGGCTCATTAGCCCAGGAGTTTGCAAGGGACAGCACATTCACAGACACTAAGAGCGCCCACCCCTAGCACACTGCATCAAGGCTAAAGCCCACCAACACACATAATTGGCCAAATATTTGGTGTTGCCATACCGTCTGTGTCTAGCTAACTAAACCACCCGTATTGTAAATGACTTCCCTAGGGACATTTTGATTCTTGGGTTGTTGATTTTTCTCTCTCTTTCTGTGTTGATGATGTCTCTCCAACAGACTCTTTCTCTTCCAGTTAGCCTTTTTGTAGATAATGGATTCCTACCCTTGTCCTGGTTCCTCCCTGTTTCAATTGGGAAGGGATAATCTTTCCCATGCTCTCAGGCCATGCGTGTGTGTGTGTGTACACGTGTATGAGCAAGGCAGCGAGGATGAGAGGCTACCTTGGCTCTGTTCTCCTCAGCTGCTGGCCTTGAAACCTATCCTCTCTTCCCCCTCCTTTTCTCTGCCACTGTTGTGTTTGTTCTTTTACTAAGGTTGTCTGGCTAAGGATGCCTCTTTAATTTCCTCTGGGAGGAGACAAGGGGAGATGGATCCATGCTCCATGGACAGGAGAGGAGAGGATGGCTGGCAGGACAGGGGGCAGTGGGAGGGGTGGGGGGGGGGAGATGTTCAGTCCAAGGTGCTTGGACCTGTTGTTCCCCTGACTGGGGTATTTCTTAACAGAGCAGACAGAGGAACCGGAACACACACACCACCCTCTTACCTTTCCATCACCAATGAGCGATGAGGAGAAGACATACTCAAGCTGGAGGGCGATCCCCACAGCCTGGTGACTGGGCAGCTTGAGCTCCAGACTGCTACGTAGAGCCAGGCTCTGACTAGGACTGGAGCTGCTGGAAAGATAGCACACAGGGAAAAAGAGAGGGAGACATTAAAAGAAAGAGGGAGAGAGAAAGAAAGAGGGGCGGGAGAGAGAAAGAAAGGAGATAGATGTGACAAGGGCTGCGAGTGGACAAGTGATCCATGTGGCAGTCACCATACAGTACATGACAGCTTGTCTTGCTAACAGAAAAAAAAAAAAAAACGCTCTACACCAGGTGTTCAACCTGGGGTCCTCTAGGGGCTCCACAGAGGTACTGCAGGGGGTTCGCAAAAATATACAAAATAAAAACATGGAATTTGGATTTTATTAGAAAGCCACAAGATTTAGAACACTTACTCATTCAAGGGTTTTTCTTTATTTTTACTATTTTCTACAAGATTCAATCAAGACAAGATGGACAAAGAGTGAATCACAATAGACACTGATACATTTTCTTAGAATAGCTTCTTGTGTGTCTATTATACAGCTTTATCTGTGTTCTGTGGATGTTAGATGACTAAGACGGGTGTCACATCAAATCAAATTAAACACAAAGTGCAAGGCACTTCTCTGTCTGTAAGGTTAGGCTATGTGCAGGAGGCAGGAGCATTGGAAAGTTCAAATCATTTGAACTTGGCGCTTGGGCTGGGTGATATGGCCCAAAAATCATATTTGGATTTTTTCAAATTTATTTGCGATTCATGACATACAGTACCAGTCAAACGTTTGGACACACCTACTCATTCCAGAGTTTTACTTTATTTTTTACTATTTTCTACATTGTAGAATAACAGTGAAGACATCAAAACTATGAAATAACACATATGGAATTATGTAGTAACCAAATAAAGTGTTAAACAAATCAAAATATATTCAAAACGCCACTATTTGCCTTGTTGACAACTTTGCACACTCTTGGCATCCTCTCAACCAGCTTCATGAGGTAGTCACCTGGAATGCATTTCAATTAAATGGTGTGCCTTCTAAAAAGTTAATTTGTGGAATTTCTTTCCTTAATGAACACAAGATGGTATTTTACCAAATAGGGCTAAGTCCATATAATGGCAAGAACAACTCAAATAAGCAAAGAGAAATTACAGTCCATCATTACTTTAACACATGAAGGTCAGTCAACACGGAAAATGTCAAGAACTGAACGTTTCTTCAAGTGCAATCGCAAAAACCATCAAGCGCTATGATGAAACTGGCTCTCATGTGGACCGCCACAGGAAAGGGAGACGCAGAGGTTCCTCTGCTTCAGAGAATACGTTCATTAGAGTTACCAGCCTCAGAAATTGCAACCCAAATAAATTCTTCGCAGAGTTCAAGTTACAGACACATCTCAACATCAACTGTTCAGGAGAGACGGTGTGGATCAGACCTTCATGGTCGAATTGCTGCAAAGAAAGAAGAGACTTGCTTGGGCCAAGAAATACGACCAATGGACATTAGACCAGTGGAAATTTGTCCTTTGGTCTGGAGTCCACATTGGAGATTTTTGGTTCCAACCGCTGTGTCTTTGTGAGACGCGGTGCTGGTGAACAGATGATCTCTGCATGTGTATTTCCCACCGTAAAGCATGGAGGAGGAGGTGTTATAGTGTGGGGGTGCTTTGCTGGTGACACTGTCTGTGATTTATTTAAAATTCAAGGCACACTCAACCAGCATGGCTACCACAGCATTCTGCAGCAATACACCATCCTATCTGATTTGGGCTTATCATGTGTTTTTGAACAGGACAATGACCCAACACACCTCCAGGCTATGTAAGGGCTATTTGGACAAGAAGGAGCGTGATAGAGTGCTGCATCAGATGACCTGGCCTCCACAATCCTCCAACCTCAACCAAATTGAGATGGTTTCGGATGAGTAGACGGAAGGAAGAGCAGGCAACAAGAGCTCAGCATATGTGGGAACTCATTCAAGATGGTTGGAAAAACATTCCAGGTGAAGCTGGTTGAAAGAATGCCAAGAGTGTGCAAACCTGTCATCGAGGCAAAAGGGTGGCTATTTGAATAATCTGAAATATAAAATACATTTGTTGAACACTTTTTGGATGTCTTCACTATTATTCTACAATGTAGAAAATAGTATAATAAAGAAAACCACTTGAATGAGTAGGTGTTCAAACTTTTGACTGGTAGTGTACCTAAAGTATAATTATTTAGAATTATGTCAACCTTATTTCTCAACTCCTAATACTGAGCTAATTACGGTCACTGGAGTATCTGACATAGACTTTGAATAAGGAAAAGCCAGTACCAGTCGTGGCAAGTGCCGCTGGCAAGCTTTCTTGACTTGTAAATACTTTTTTTGCCAAAGCACATCTATAACCTTTGTGTAACCAGCTAGACAGCTGCTATTAGCTAAAATGTGCTTGGAATTACCATTCTAGCTAATAGGCTATGCTAGAGACTTCCTCTTCCAATTATAATGTGGGGAGGTCAAAATAATGAAAAAGTATCTACCAAAACTATTAATTTTTAAATTGTTCTTGCCATTATCATTCACCTGATGATAATACCAAAATGTGAAAATATATTTTTTTGCTAACATATAATGGGGGTCCCTGGATCAGCAGCAAAAAAAAAGTTGAAGACCCCTATTTTACACACTAAATACAAAATCAGTCTTACTCCGGTCCAGCACCTCAAACTACAGAAAGGTATCCAAATTGCCCAAGAATCCACTACACAACAGTATTGTAACTATTCTGAGAGTAGTGGCACAGAAATAGCTGCAACAGTCACTTGCCAATTGAAAAGTTTCTATTTGATGTAGTTTGTTAAAATCGATAAGTCTGCTTTCAACCACTGCTAGAATCATCATAAAAAAGAAAGTTAAATAACTAAAGTAATCATCGTTCAGACTGAAGGTCAAACAATGGCTCTACCAAAAGTAAACGATGGACTGTTCAACTGAGCGTTGTGCCTACTTCCTTGCAATTGTTCTAGCAACTGTATTAAAAAGGTACAGTGAAGTGGCGTCATTTCTTCTTAGAAAAGGAAAATCACTGCCGATGACAATGATGTTGAGCGGGTGCCCACTCCACGCGCCATGTGTTACTGGCCCCATGTGATCCTTGCATTCATATTATTTAGATTTTCATCATTCACAGTTTGCATACAGCCCTGACTGCCAGCATATTGACGAAGTGAGGAAATGTTGTGAAGGTCAGCCGAGTTGCGCTACTCTCCGCAGGCAGAACCCCCCCAGGAGACTGGAACAGGCGTTGCTTTGAACTGGGCCCACGAGCAGCCCTGTGTGTGTGTGTGTGTGTGAGCGTTGGCTTCTTTCTCTGCGAAACGACGACAAAAAAAAAAATCTCCAGAATAATTAAGGCCTACGCTGTGCTATTCATAACAGCGCTTTCAAATTCTGTGTGACCAGCAAGGGGGGGGGGGAACAAGAGAGTTCTACCTACCTCTTTATAAAAGGAAAACACAAACGGCGGTAGCGTCGGATAATGTAGTGTCATTATGATTATTATGGTTTATTATGTATGGGGTGCAGCCCAAATGGCACCCTATTCCCTGTAGAGTCCACTACTTTTCAACCGAGCCCTATGCGAATTAGTCAAGAATAGTGCACTATATAGGGAATAGGATGCCATTTGGGATATAGGCAAGGAGGTGATAGAAACAGGGAGGCCACTTTATTTGATGGGGGGTGGGCATACTTGACACGCCCACATAGTTGCTATAAATGTGGTGGCATCAGACAAACAGCTTTATTATAAGCGATATGAGATGAATTGATGTTTAGTTTCCTTTTGTTGAGTAAATTCACAAATACCTACTTTGAATAACACATGATCATCACATTAGAATGGAATTTGTTTTGTTCGATGTGCGTTCACTAATTCTAAACTAATAACTGAACCAACTCATGAAAGCTGATTTGAATATTGTGTCTTGCCATTTCTAATATGTTGGTATGTGGCCTTATACAAGCACACAGTCATACAAAGTAGTATGTGAGCATCTAAATCTTGATTGGTAATTTGTCTATTACCGTCTATCGATACAGTATATAGATCATTGGTCAAGAGATGAATCGTTGAATACAGTGTGTTGGTGCTGGACTGGAACAAAGCACTGCACAAGGGTTGGTGATCAGTGATCTAAACAGTGTGTGTGTTGTTTTTTTCCTCTCTCATCCAATGTCAATCCAGAGTGTGACTCCATCAACAGCACAACACTGTGGGTTCAGCACCACAAGGAGGCCACTATCACTATGTCAATGGCAGCAGGGTCATACTGATTAGTGCACACTGTAGCAAAACATTTTCCAACGAAAGACAAAAAATACTGTTTCTTATTAGAAAATGTCAATTAGTAGTCCCTCCCTGTTTCAGTCCGTATTCTTCCTTATAATGCCAAGTGAATAGGACCCAGGAAACCCATGTGCTTACAAATACGTGAACAGAAAGTGACAGAAACCCACGGTGTCGTAACAACCCTTGTTGTAGGGTTTGACGTGCTGAAGCCATCCGTCAGAAGCTGATTATGTGTGTTTTAGTGCTGATCAGAATGGAAAAGGGTACGGAACCTATTGCTGACCTTGCATGATCAAACCCAGTTGACGGGGTTAATGTACCAAACCCTGCACTCAAGGATGTAGCCTACCGCTACCAGCCCAGTGAGGCTCAACTCCACTCACCAGTCTCTGGTCAGTGTGCCCTGTCGGGACGTGCCCCCTTTGGTACGTCCCCTGCTCCAATCGGTGGCCTCGTTTGTCTCCAGCAACACCACCTGGGGGCGCTCCAAGAAGCCCCAGCCGTTGTGGACCCCCACGTGGAGCCTCCTTTCCTGGATGACCACCACCGGTGAGCTCTCCGGACCCGAGTGTTTCTGCAGGAGAGAAGAGATCCAATCAGGATGTATTGAGCCAAGGTAGCTCCTCATCCACACACATGTGAACAGACACACACCCACACACTTGGAGTGAGAAGATCTCTAATTGCATGTTGTATAGATAATGAATAAGATCTAGCATAGATGGGGATTTAAATGACACTTACATCTGTCAGGTTGTAGAGTTGAGGCCATTAAACTATAAAAGTTGGATACAACTAGGCTATAAAACAGTGCTCACAGACAGTACAAATGTATTTTTAGGTGTACAGAACCCTCTCTACAGCATTCCTCCTGGTACCACCCCAGGACACTGTCACCGTCCTCATGTGATGAAACATGACGAGGCGTCACCCTCACAGCCCGACTTCTCAGCCCGTCTCACAAAGTCTCACACTCCGAGGTCTCACTGATTGCTCTGCTCTGAAAGTACTTTGACTCTGTCTGCTCATTTCATCTGCTGCACAGCCTCTTAGTGGAGAAGGGGAAAGACGAGAGCCCCATACATGTTTAAAGGAGTGGACCCTTTGCATATAATAGGAGGAGAAAGCTGTGACAATGGAAATGGAAAACAAAAAAGAAGATGATTTAACTGTGCACAAAGGCAAACATTTTTTAATTGCTTTCTTGCGGCCCTGTTACAGCGTATACATTATCATAATAATAGCAATGATTCATACTAATGCTGTGATTACGCAAATTGTAACCAATTAATCAGCTAATAATTATTTCAAATCAAACATCTGGGGAACCATTGGTTCTTTTTTTGCATTTTGTTTTTCGCTCGCTCTAATAACGTGACAATCAATCACAGATAAACCGTCATTACAAGCTACCGTATGAAATGAAAAATGTAAATGCGAATGAAGAAGTCAATGTGTTTAACAAACAAGTCAATCAACGGGCGGATTGGTTGTCAGCTGTTTTGGGAGTTTGCGCTGCAGCGTGGCACTTGCAGCTGCTAAGTAACTCGGAGAGAGCAGTGAGCGAGATGATTGACTGTAAACTCTCTAACCCTGAGTTCTGGGCCTAACTTCTGTTCCTGCGTTACTGCCTGCCTCTCCAGCTTCTGCCTCCCTCTATCTTTCTCATTGCCTCTCTCTCTCTCTGCCTAAACTGTCTCCATATCCACCCACACACCTTCCCAATCCAATTAGCATATCAATTGAGCATCAGTATTATATACAGCTGCAGAGCGTGCAGCCCACGTATCCTCATCATTCTCTCAATCTTCCTCTCTCCACCTCTCCTACTCTCTCTATTCCTCTCTCTCTCTCCCCTGCTCTCTTCGCAGCAACAGTAAACATCTCTCGAGTCCATCTCTCTCAAGTGGCCGGGGAAGATACAGTAGTCGGGGCTTGTTTATACTCAATGGGGAAATTGTATTTAACATCTGAAACATTCCCATTTAGATCCGTCAATGCCTTTCGAGGGTCTGCGATAAGAGACCCGAGGCACAAACCCTGGAAAGTTGTGAGATACACTACATGACCAAAAGTATGTGGAAACCTGCTCGTCGAACATCTCATTCCAAAATCATGGGCATTAATAAGGAGTTGGTCCCCCTGTTGCTGCTATAACAGCCTCCACTCTTCTGGGAATTGTTTCCAATAGATGTTGGAACATAGCTGTGGGGACTTGCTTCAATTCAGCCACAAAAGCATTAGTGAGGTCTGGCTGAAAGCACAAACATTACTAGAATGTCATTGTATGCTGTAGCATTAAGATTTCACTTCACAGGAACTAATGGGCCAAGCCTGAACCATGAAAAACAACCCCAGACCATTATTCCTCATCCGCCAAACTTTACAGTTTGGGCAGGTAGCGTTCTCCTGGCATCCGCCAAACCCAGATTAGTCCGTCGGACTGCCAGATGGTGAAGCATGATTCATCACTCCAGAGAACGCGTTTCCACTGCAACCGAGGACAGACAATTTTCACTCACTACGCACTTCAGCACTCGGCAGTCCCATTCTGTGAGCTTGTGTGGCCTACCACTTCGTGGCTGAGCCGCTGTTGCTCCTAGACATTTCCACTTCACAATAACAGCACTTACAGTTGACCAGGGCAGTTCTAGGAGGGCAGAAATTTGCCGAACTGACTCGTTGGAAAGGTGACATCCTATGACGGTGCCACGTTGAAAGTCTCTGAGCTCTTCAGTAAGGCCATTCTACTGTCAATGTTAGTCTATGGATATGGAAGGGGTGTCCACAATACACTACATAGCCAAAAGTATGTGGGCACCCCTTCAATCTCCATAGACTAACATTGACAGAAGAATGGCCTTACTGAAGAGCTCCGTGACCGTGTAGGCCACACAAGATCACAGAACAGGACTGACGATTGTTGAAGGCCGTTATTCTCATAACCAAAAATATTGCATTTTCATCTATGTAAAGATACTGTTGGCTATGTAGTGTCTTTCCATAACCAAAAATATTGCATTTTCAGTTGTTTGAATCTGGTGTATAATCCTGAAAGTAAAAGACGCAAATATGAAACTTAGTAACAGACCTACCGCTTCTTCGACTTGCTTTCAATGAGAATAACAGCCTTCAGCAATTGGCGGTCCCGTTCTGTGAGCTTGTGTGGCTTATACGGTCACCACACTCTTCAGTAAGGCCATTCTACTACCAATGCTTGTCTATGGAGATTGCATGGCAGTGCCCTCAATTCTATACATCTGTCAGCAACAGGTGTGGCTGAAATTGACAAATCTACTAATTTGAAGGGGTGTCCACATACTTTGTAAATATACTGTATAATGAGGCTGATGTGGCAGGTAGCCTAGAGGTTAAGAGTGTTGGGCCAGTAACCACAAGGTCACTGGTTCGAATCCCCAAGCAGGCAAGGTGGAAAATCTGCCTATCTGCAAGGCAATTAACCCCCCAAAACAACTGCTCCCCTGGTGTGGACGTTGATTAAGGCAGACCCCGTACCTCTCTGATTCAGAGGGGTTGGGTTAAATGCGGAAGACACATTTTAGTTGAATGGATTCAGTTGTGCAACTGACTAGGTATCCCCTTTCCCTGAATATACACTGGCTCACTGTGCCAGCTCGGCCTATGGGACAGCCACAGTACGAGGCACAGAGGCAGTCGTTTTCTGGGCCATTGCCTGTTTGAAATAGAACGCCCATAAAATGTCACATACGATTCTTCTACACCTAAATCTTATGTCTTTAGGCATTAAAAATCTTGCAAAAAAAGAATGAGCCTATTTTGTTAAATGGAGTGGCTGCAGTTCCAGATTCTCTGGAAAACCGATTTGCCGTGGCTAAAGATAATGAGATTTCTGCGCATGTGCAGGATGTGTATTTTGTTGATATAGCTGGTGCCCACCTCCACTGCCTATGTAGCTGCTGCTCTGTGCTCCGCTGCTGCTTCCCCGTCCTTGAAAGGCGATGAACGCCTTTGTCTGGTGCAGCCTACAAACTTCATGTTGTACACAAAGTCCATGTTCTAACTATGGCATTCCATGCCTCAGTAGGCTATTAGGCATAAGTGCGATTTCATGTTCTTATTCTCAGGAGAGGAGTTAGGCTACATGCAGCTATTTACATGTTGTATACAAAACATGATTAATTTTTTTTCCACCCCCAATGCAAAACTCAAGTCGTGAATTACATGCAGCCATCTAGGCAGCATATCAAACACGAGCAAGACACAGACACGCTGTCTAATTAGCGATTGAAAATGTATTTTGTCTTTGCAAACATTGGCTATGCAGAAGGCAGACAGGCAGTCAAAGCAGTAGTGTTATTCATTAGCGTCTCTGGCTAGTGGCTACGATATGGCAGCAAATACAAAAATCTGTCAACATCATCAGACAAAATGCAGATTGTTTTTGCTCCAGTGCAATGTGTAGGGACTGCATCCTGCTTGTGCAACTGCAATACCCATTACAACAGATAGAGAAGGTTTTAGCCTTCATAATGGCCTTAAATGTTTAGCTGTGCAGAAAAATGAGGCAGACATAGGCTGGGTTCAAAAGCATCAACACTGTGATGCATCATGGGTAAAGTGTGGCTGACTGACTGATCAACAAATATTCGTTATTTTTGATGCAAGGTGATTTGTAGATCAGTCAGCCTCGACTCGCCTTTAAAGTCGGTTGCAATGCCGAACGTGTCCACAGGCTACATCATCATGGTTCAGAAGAGGGCAAATAAAGAGAGAAACGTGAAGAGAGGTGGAGTGTGAACAGCAGCGACGTAGAAAAAAGTGTGTGCCTAAAACAACCCGCGGAGAAAGAGGATTCCAGAGGGGGGGGTGAAAACTCTGCATTCACAGCCATGGCCTTTGTTAAAACAACAGGCTCCATCCTCTAAATATCCATAACCTTTTTCAGTCAAATACAATTACCAACAGTCCTCATCACAAACAGAGCATACAGTTTGAGTATGACAACCATGACAAGAAAATAATGCAGAGAGACAAACTAAACAGCCGTCATTCTAATTACAATTCTTATTCGATCTTTGCTGGAGGCAACTCAACACTGTGATGATTTAAAAAAATCATTGCCTCTAAGTTCCTTCTGACAACAGAGTGGCGGCTAGCAGTATAAGTGTTACAAGAACCCCACAAATGATTGCTTTCAGCTACATTTAGATTACAATTATAATTATGCTTTCTCTGGAATCTATCTGTTCGCTCACTCATTCAACATCTCCAGTGTGAGGAGATGACAGGAGATGGCACTGTTTTTATCTAGGACAGGACTGTAATGAAGTGATTGAAGGAGAGAGAGTGCTGTCTGAAGCTTCTAACAGGCAACATCTGTTAAAACCCATCCCCTTTCTTGTCGCCCCTTCCACACGCACCCTTCTCTCATATCTGTCTATCCACCTCTCGCACTCCATCTGACACGCTTTCTTTCTCCGATATCCCTTCCTCCCTCCAACTCTGTCTATCCTCTGGCTGCTGCCATCACAGATTTGTTTTCCGATCCTAAAATGTCAAAAGCTAAGAAGCTTACAGGGAACAATTAAATGGTCCCTAAGTTAAATTATACTCCATTTCCTCTGTCACAGAAGAGGGGAGTCGTCCGAGTGATGACCGCATAGTGTGGGGCACAGGCGAGCCAGAGCTCAGGACACCCCGCAGCTCCTCTCGCTCTCTCCCCACTAGACAGCTTTTATGTCTCATCTGTAAAAAAAAAAAAATGTTGATCATCATTATGATGTAACCCGTGACACTTTGCTTCATGAAAGTCTAATATCTTGAAAATATTACTGCTGACCCGGTCTCATCATGCTACCGTGCGTGCGTACAGCGTGGTAGACTAGTCGTAGACACGTGAGCACAGTGGATCAACCCGCAGTGACAGCGCAAACGTCTTAGTTATTTAAACTACCAGAATTACAGTTTGTTTATAAAAAGAGTCTCATCTGTGCATATTAGGAGGCAATTTATTGCCATGCTTTGTTAACAGTGTAAACAAAGTAGTTGGTTGCTAGAGAGTAGGGTTGCTGTTGTTGTTTTAGCTTCCAATTCGTGCAGTAGCCCAGTGTGGGAGTTGTTCAGAGAAACCAGAACATTCTGTTCAGTTCAGACGAGGAGAAAATGAACTCTTCTACATTCCAGCTTTTTCAATGGCTGAGTAAGAAAATTATGCCTTAATAGACATGGCCTTGGGGGCCACAAAAATAAATGCTTTTTCTCTGCAAAATACATAGGTTCTTAATTCTCCTTAGAAATCAGTGAGAGAAATAAACCCCCTCCTACAAGTCAAAGACAATTATATTAGAATAAGATATCTTATCTCTTCACAGGACAAAAAAGGAAAGAAAGTGCAAGCTATACATTAATGCTGAGTGCTGTAGTGGTGCACATAAAGGTAACACCTCAGACCCAACTTGGGATGAGGCTTGAGGCATATTACCACTTTCTTTCTCAGGGTTTCAATATTTACATTTCGATTACAATTAAAAACAAATCCAGGATTTGAACATACAACTCGAATATTACTAGCCCGTTTCAACCCGGCATTTAAAAATGAGACCAAGGCGTTATCTCTGTTACTTATCGCCAGTGCAGAATCTTGTTGATTCAATTTGTACAATGTACTGGCTTGGCAAAAATTGAAATATTTGGTAAGCAAAATGTACTTTTACAGAAAGAACTGTCAGTTGAATAACATGGAACTGACTAGAAAGTAAGGTCATTTAAACAAGGGAGAGAGCAGGCAGTGTGCAGTGTCTTGTGCTGTTCATTTTGAAGAAATTAAATGGGATCCTTAAGGAGAATAAATTGGTTTTTGAAGGTTATTTGTGTTCTGATGCTGCAGATGAAGTAAGTGTGCAAGTTATTTGATTGGTTGAGTCGGGGGTTTTAGTCAGTCAGACAGAATGAGACTATAAAGTAGGTCCAGCGTCTGGAGTACAGAGGATTTAATAACATGACATAATACCAGTCGTAACCATTCATACAGGCTTATGTCACCCCTAAATCATGTCTTTATGTTTTGGCACAGAGATTCATTTGATGTCAAGTGTAAAATTCAGCATATACAAACTGTGATTACTTACAAACTGTGATTAATATTCAAGTTCAGCAAGCTGCAATGTATAGTGTTATAACACTATGAAGGCATGTGACATAACAAGTTGGGCTGAAAGGGCTGAGTCAACCCTGAATAAAATCCATATTAGTGCAATCTCAATAAGGGGTTAAGTCTCAGAGCATTCATCTGAAACATGGGGGACCCTCTCTGAAACAACTAAATTAATCTGAATTGTAAAATCAGCTAAATAGGGACTCAAAGGCTAATTATTTTCAAAATGTTTTATTTTTATACTAATCTTAAAGATATGAGAACTCGGTCAGTGCCGACAAGACAAGCCCATTAGAGGAGTCGTTTGGTGTTTCTCTGTGCGTGCGTGTGCATATACAAACACATGCTAGCATGCTATGTGTCTGTGAGCATGCTATCCTGGGTGTTTGAGCTAGTGTGTGTGTGCGAGCATGTTAGCATGTTTGTGTTGCGCATGCTAGCTTGTGCGCACGTATGCTAGCATGTTTGTATGTGAGCGCAAAACATGCTACCATATGTGTGTGTGTGTACGTGTAGCAGTGGAGGGAGATGCCCAAGCTGTGGACGTTAGCTTCCTCACACCGAGGTGAGTCATCCTTCCCAGGAAACACAGTTGAACCATCATTAGCATGCTGTTGTCATCCTCCCACTCCTCTGCTCCTTAACACATTTTAACTGGCATATCGCTTCTGCTGATGAATCGCATTGCCCTCCTGGTGAAAACGCAGCCCACGATTCACTATCAGAAAATATTGAGTCGACCAATATGGCCAGCTTATAAAATTATCCCACTTTTTTGTTGCTGCCCTTTTCACCAGAGAATCCTGCTTTAGTTAGGGTGGTTGGTGTTTCAGGAGGTACCCTATCCCCCTGATTTAGTGCACTATTTTCTGACCAGAGCACATAGGGTTAAAGGTCACTTGAAATGGACAGCATTGAGTGTTCCCTGACGACTCCACTTGACTAGACACTAAAATCACTGGCAAGAGAACATATTAACATAAGGAAATCTTTTAGAAGGTGGTAATGCCTATTGATCACACTCCTGGCCAGGAGGGTTCGGTCAATGGCGCCCACTCACGCCGCTTCCCTGATGCTCATTTGTTTTGACTGCTAAAGTGAGACAACACACGCTTGAAGATGATTAAAAAGAGCCGGGTCCCAGACTGTCCCACATAGGTTCAGATGCCATTATAGATTTGAGTATTTTGCATTATAGTTGTTGATACAGAATGCTGAATCTGGACACCTCTACTGCTAACCTCAGCTCATTATTAGAAGGTTATTATAAGGTTCAGATGTTTCCTAGAACACTCAGGTCTTCCCTTTGCATGTCTTTTTTTTCTCCATTGCTCATGTTGTGTAAAACAAATACTCTTCGGTGCAATAAAGGTTTCAATCATCATCATCATAGATCCCAGAGGAAGGAAGAGCTATAATAATGAAATAATAAACAGTAGGTTCAGAGACTTTGTATGGGGTGGCAGGTAGCCTAGCCATTAGAGATGTGGGCCAGCAAAGGGAGGGATCGTCGGTTTAAATCCCAGTTCAGACCGAAAAAATTAGGTGCGGAGTGAGCTGGCAAACGAAGAGTTTTGCGGGTATTATTCACTGCCCTTGAGCAAGACACTTGCTACAATTGCTCTGGGTGTGCTGCACTGTGGCTGACCAATTACTTCAAACCGCTACGGTGTGTGTGTGTGTCTCAGGTGTTTGGGTTGTGAGCATGAAGATAAGTTTCTGTTCTCTGTAAGTTAATGGACAATAAGGTATTCTTCTTATTGAATATTTGGGGGGAGTAATATTTGAGTTATTCTTCTAGAGAGAGATAGCGAGGGGAGATAGGCTTTATAAACGTCCAATACAGGCAGGCCTACTGTATCCAATACAGGCAGGCCTACTGTATTCAATCACACTGCTCGTTCTATAATCTGCTTTGGAAGTTGTAATGATTAAGGATAGCAGGAGTCAGTTGGCATATGTAGAGGTGTACCGTACCCTAACCCATCCAAGCATTCTCCCAGGGCAAAAAAAGAAAACGTTTCTGAGTGACATTTTCCTTTTGGGCTTTTTCTTTGGCACACAAACAGCAGGGGCAGTCCTACTTTGAACGTGTTTCCTTTTATTCTGGAAATGAAAAACTTTATTGAGTTTTTGCTTTGCTTCTCGCAATTGATGAGATTTGCCTAGGGGCATGCAGTTTTGCCTGCGGCACGGTGTTTGTCCTCTTGCTTCTTTTTTCTCCTGCTCCCATTTCGGTCCTTTGATCGCTCGCCAAGACATTGGATACAAACATCATGGGTCCTGACTGAGACAATGGGCCTGGCCTGATTTATTGTTCCAGGTCTAGGAGCTCCGCTGGCTGTGAAAGCATCTAGGGGTAGATTAGACAAATACAGTTTAAGTGTCCCCAAGCCTGGGGCCTATGTGCAGGAGGACCAAATAAAGAGAGCACTTTGATCGACTCTCTGCCCTACCTTATCACAGAGGGTTGTAAGAGCCACCGAGTTCTATGGATTCTGGATGGCTCAAGCTGCCGAATGTATAGACAAAATAGCCCGTCGAGATAGCAGTTAGGCAAGTGTTGGCATTCTAATTGCACTACAACAAAGCCATGACATCTACAGTAGCTACAGAAGACCTAAAAAACAGATCCACAAGGCCTTTATACTGTATGCCAAGTGAAAATGATGTGCATTTTCAATGTTGTTTTGTTCTCAATACAATATATTTAAGAACTGTAAAGGGAGACATTTTGGAAAGAGAAAACAAATACTCTTCTCTTACTTCACATCCACCATTCTCCATTTGTGCTTTAGTCTGCCTTTCACTGAGCACTTGAGGCTGATGCAGCAGGTACGGTGTCAGCATCACCTCCCAGATAGCTGGATGATGACAATCTAGCACAAGGAGTTGCACTTCTCAAAAAGGTCACACACCCGTACGTACATACATACGCACACAGGTATGTACGTGCACAATCGCTAATTAAAGTCTGCCGTCACCCTCGATGCTGCATGCATTATCACCTTCCTCAATACGAGGTGCGGAGAGAGGCGTCAGCCACACTGAAGTTTCACAATAGAACACAAACTAAAGTCAATCTGACTGTTTTAACAAAATCCACATTACCCAGTTATGAAGACCCACAAAGGAACAAAAAGGTGTCAATGCTGAGGGAGGTAATTCGTTTTTAATAAAAGGGATTAATTTCATCACACCGGTCTTCCTAACTCACAAAAGGCAAAAGGAAGTATTTGTGTCCAACAGCCTTTCATTTGAGCCGTTCTGCATCTTCTACTCTACCGGAGATGTGTTTCTCATAGTTTCATTTCAAAGTGAGCTAGGCCCAGCATGTGTAGCTTGGTAGACACCAGATTATTTTTCAAGAAGACATGGTACTGTAGATAATCATGTTAAAAAAGGCTACCCCGGAGCCACCCAAATCCCAATTGTCCAATCAATCTGGATATATGCACGCTCACCTGTCCAATGACATCCTTGTTAACGTCCCTCATGCGACAATAATAGTTAGTTTGCTTCGTATGAGACACTAATGAGAAATCCATGTACCAGTGGGTCTTTTGTTATGGGTTGTTCTGTACAGTGTAGATTGGTGCATTGACTAGCGCAAAGCACTTATAACAAAAACCTGAGAGCAATGTCAGAACTGATCAATGTATGAGTATATGAATAGCAGAGCAAAATATAGGCCTGCTAGCTTTGATTTTTAATCTCCCTCACTGTATTCAAGTTCACAGGTTCAAAGTATACTGACGAAACACTTTCTTTATGAAGTGGAAAAGCTTCAGGTAAAATGTCGCTTTAATTGCTCCGTGTAATTGTCTCTAGTTAGAAGGTTACAGCCAGGTTGTGCTCACTAAAGATGAACATATCAATGCACTAGCTTTTGTAATCCATAAAGGACAGACATTCCACTAAACTGTTATTACAGTGTGCGCACCAATGACAATGTCTGCCTGTGTCAGAGTTGTGTGAAGGAGGATGACAGATTGAATGACCACCTATCAAACACATATCTTTAGAAGGTTTATGCCAATAATTGCCAATTTGCAAATAAATGCAAATAATACAGCACCAAAAGGCCAACGTTCTGAACAATCCAAAGTTGTTCAGAGGGTGTACTCCAAAGCCTGACACACACTAGCACAGCCTCTAATGGCCAAGATACTACAGTGAAGCCCTTGATAAAACATAACGGTGAGACGTGCCTTATCAAAACTGCACGTGGCTCAATACTGCTCCATCAGGTGGGTTCAACAGCGGGGGAAGAGGCCGTGCTGAACACTGGGACAGAGATAAAGGGGACTGACAGCATCATGATATCAATTTATCCATTTTCTGCCGCACGTCACTTAAGATAGAGCAGATATATAAATAAGACCGACACAACTGCACTGCGCACAGAATAGCGAGCGCATGGCCGCATCTGTCAAACATGGTTACGTCTCCTTAGACGAAGAGAATAGACAAGCCCTGATTTGCTTTTGGTAGCTATAAAAGGACTGTGTTTGTGACAAATTTTCAAGGGCAAAAATTGAAGGTAATTGGCAATCCATGTTTTGTATTGAGTGAGAAATGCCTCTTGCATGTGTGTAGATCTTTGTTTTGGTCGCACTGTGTGATGCGTTGTCATCTACTTCTACACGTGGCTGCAGACGCGTTACATAGAAATCTCAGAATCAAGAAGGAATACAGTACTGCCAAGAGCAGGTTAGTAGAATCAGTAGCTAGGATCTGAAAATATTCTGTTTGGAGGAATGGTCTAAGATCCCTCCCAAATCTCATAAAACAAAGTTGAAAAGGCCCAGTGTCATTATCCTCGTAAGGGGAGGGTGCTAGAGTATTGAAAACAAGGGGGCCAATAATTTTGACCCCCATCTTTTTAGCATTTCTTTTTATTACTTGTTAAATAAAATCTCTCTGAGCAAAATAAAATAACTTCACCATTTTTTGGAACATACAGAATAGCTCACTATTTGCATTATTTATTTTATACACAGTCTTTTTCCCTCATCTCTATCAATGTTGCCAACAATTATGGACACCACTGTACGTCAGAAAAACAAATAATTATTGTAAACAATCACAACAAACGGTGCCCCAATGTGAGTAGCATCATTTCCACTCGGATCATGTAACATGGTTCCTACCATGTTGTGGCAGTCCGTGCTGACATGCTGCAGCAGCTGGCTCTCAAACTTCTCCAGGGAGGGATGCAGAGAGATGGACAGCCTATCCAGGAAGCAGGTGAGGCTCTTCACCATGTGGGGCTTCAACAGGGAATCTCCTAGAGGCAAAGTACAGGTTACTGCCAAAATAAAGGAAACACCAACATAAAGTGTCTAAATAGGGCATTGGGCCTTGGCATAGATTCTACAAGCGTCTGGAACTCTATTGGAGGGATGCGACACCATTCTTCCATCATTTTGTGTTTTGTTAATGGTGGTGGAAAATGCTGTCTCAGGCACCACTGTAGGGCAGCCCAGCCCCTAAAGTGACTCTTTACACTATATGAAAAGGTTTTGTCTTCTCAGGAATTCAGCCTTCTCTGTGATGCTCTCCACATCCCTCATTCTGTCACACCTCTGTGAAGTTCCTGTTGTCTTTACATCCTGTAGGTCTGATATCTGATTGGAAGTTCACTTTTACAGTAATACTATTGGCCAACAACTCCCGAGTTGGAATCCAAACAGCTCTGATTTTATAAAAGGCACTCAGATTCATTGTCTCTTTATGGAGTCCGATAAACATTTTTAATAGACTTTGTCATATTAATACATAGTCTTATTATAGGTCACATGAGGTATATACTGTATATAATATAGCCTATATAATAAATATTACTTCAATACACACACACACACACCATTTAAAAAGGCAATGCAGCCCCTATTTCAACTGTTCTAGAGCAGCGATGCTCGTTTAGGTTTCACCTCCGAAAAATGATGCAGGCTACTTATACCTGTTCACAAATTGGGATTGGGAAGGAGTTAGATATCTTTGACCGAAGTCCCCACTTAGGGGATGCACTGTTGAGCGCAACATCCCGAGGGGTCAGGGCTGATTGCACAGAGATTGTGACAGCTGGTTGAATGGCGTCCCTTGACAAAGCAAGAACAAGGTGTATGTCAGGAGAAGGTGTAGAATTATCAAAAAGGAGAGTTATACTTGGAATATAGAGGAGGAATGGAGAGAAAAAGAAGCAGAGGAGATCTAAGAGAGAGAGGGAGAAATAGGGTGAGCTTGAGTCAGTGAAAAAAGGTGGGAAAAAGGGAGATGGTTTGTTAAAGAAGAACGGTAGAAAGGTGAGTGAGATGAAGACAGGAGGAGAAATGGAAGTGAATGAGGTCAAAGTATCGGAGGTCGGTGTGTTGAAGTTCCTGGAACTCGAGGCTTGCACCAAGGGTCAGGATAAAGATGAGTCTGACAGTAGGAGGCAGTTAAGAAAGTAGAGGAATATGGGTCAAGGGGGCGGGATCCTGAGAGGAGAGTAATAGATCTGTACCAGTACAGAGGGGTTAGATAATATTATTGTTTGTTGCCATTTTTGTTAACTCCACTGTTTCCAAAAGATAATCCTGCTAGCTAGGCTATGGCTGGTTCTGGATTTATCATAAGCATTTGGGGAAAACTTTGCCAGATGGAAAACAGTATATTTCACTTCGCCATCTATTGTGATTTCCAAAGTTTTGGCATTTTCCATAAATTGCGGCCTCAAATCCGACATAGAAATAATGAAGATTAAGCTCAGGTAATATGGATAATAGGGATGTAACAATTCACGGATACGCATCGGTCCCAGGTTCAAAAAGACATGAGTGCATCGGTCCATTGGAATCCAAACAGATCCAAATAAGCATGCGTTGGTCAGAAAGCCAATTCTATGAATCACGGTTTCACTAATGATGTTTTACTCATATTGTTCTATTCTGAAAATACCACTTATCTGTTGTGACTGAATTGATGCGTCCTCTACTTCTGTTCAGTAGCCTTTCCAACGTGTATGTAACCACCTATGACTGTTAGATAACAGTGCGCACACTGCGGGAGACAGCTGCTTGCGCCAACGAGGTAGGCCTGCTAAACACTTCCAACATTCTGATGCTTTTAAAATTGCTTTTGTAATGTCAAATCCTAGGCTTTATTAGTTGGGTGACAACAAATGGAATTTCTTGGTCATTGTTACCAAATGCGCTGTAGAAAATTGTGTTTTACGGTAGTTGTGTAGCATACCGGAGTGGACGCAACTCACATCCAACTGCTGATTGGGGTTTTCAAATCATTCCGATTTTATTTAGATTGCTCAGGTTCACCATAATAAATAGTTTTGCTTTAAACTGTCAGTGTTTTTGGTCATTTTTACATGAACTGTGTAATTTCATAAAGGACAGAAATATTTCTTGCGAGGAGTGCGTGGTCACATTCATTAGTCGGAGCAGGAGAAGCGTTCCGTGAAATTCCAAATGGTCTAAACCATAGACTTTTTACACTACATTACAAATCCAAAACTGCATTACATTGTCTAAATGTCATACTACTTTCTAAAGACAAAAATGGACATAGTACTAGCTAAAAACATTTATCTGCAAAAATGACAAGTTAAATCAGTGGGTGATGGTGATTTCGGATAAAAATTGCCCCCACCCATGATAGTGGGTGGTAGATGCTATGTCTGCCATTTTGGTTCAGCTCAGGTCCACACACCTGCACAAACATGGCCACTCAGTTTAGAGAAGTAATTTCAGACAGATCCAGCTTAGCCCATCCGCAGCATATATTCATTTAAAATGACAAATGTTTTCATGCAAAACATTTGCGAATCGAATCATATCACATCAATTCGTTCCGTTAAACTGAATTGCACCGAATTGTTTCAAACTAAAACATACCGTTCCTGTATCGGAACCCATATATCGAGATGCGTATTGAATCATTCATGAAAGGAGTGATGCACAACCCTAATGGATAACTATTAGAAGGTTTAGAGACATGTGTTGTTTTACATGTAATGGACACGGTGCAACCTTTGGTAGTTAGGCTGTGGCTGCAGTACAGCAATGTCAAATCCGCTCATGGTTCTCACAGGGGAAGTGAAATGATAGGCTGCAATGACTTTGCTCATGATGCACACAGCAAATGACATGTAACAACACCGAGAGCATCAGACACGAAACACCAATACAAATGGAACAACAGATAAACAAAATAGATAAACAAGTTCCTTGAATTTATTTGCTGGTGCCCTTTCATTATAGGATGGGCACTTGTGGTTTCAAGCGGCACCAATCAAAGTAGTGCAGCATCAAACCCACATATCTTGGGGTGATATTAGTTTGCACCCTTTATTTTAATTTGCTCCATGGCTCAGGCGGCCAATTCGACCCAGGGCTGTTTGTCTCAGCTCAGTTGCGGAGAGGAAGAACTCTGCAGCGGTTTCTGAATAATAAACAATGCCATGCCGGTGAGTGGTAACATTTAAATAAAATCCAGCCCCGAAACCAAACATTGTCTCATAAGGAAACACATGTCATTGACACAGATATCCATGAATACCCCACTTTGGATTTCCCACTTCAAACTTAAATACAGTGCTCAAAAAAATAAAGGGAACACTTAAACAACACAATGTAACTCCAAGTCAATCACACTTCTGTGAAATCAAGCTGTCCACTTAGGAAGCAACATTGATTGACAATAAATTTCACATGCTGTTGTGCAAATGGAAAAGACAACAGGTGGAAATTATAGGCATTTAGCAAGACACCCCCAAAAAAGGAGTGGTTCTGCAGGTGGTGACCACAGACCACTTATCAGTTCCTATGCTTCCTGGCTGATGTTCTGGTCACTTTTGAAAGCTGGCAGTGCTTTCACTCAAGTAGGAGTGATGAGACGGAGTCTAAAACCCACACAAGTGGCTCAGGTAGTGCAGCTCATCCAGGATGGCACATCAATGCGAGATGTGGCAAGAAGGTTTGCTGTGTCTGTCAGCGTAGTGTCCAGAGCATGGAGGCGCTACCAGGAGACAGGCCAGTACATCAGGAGACGTGGAGGAGGCCGTAGGAGGGCAACAACCCAGCAGCAGGACCGCTACCTCCGCCTTTGTGCAAGGAGGAGCAGGAGGAGCACTGCCAGAGCCCTGCAAAATGACCTCCAGCAGGCCACAAATGTGCATGTGTCTGCTCAAACGGTAGGAAACAGACTCCATGAGGGTGGTATGAGGGCCCGACGTCCACAGGTGGGGGTTGTGCTTACAGCCCAACACCGTGCAGGATGTTTGGCATTTGCCAGAGAACACAAAGATTGGCAAATTCGCCACTGGCGCCCTGTGCTCTTCACAGATGAAAGCAGGTTCACACTGAGCACATGTGACAGACGTGACAGTCTGGAGACGCCGTGGAGAACGTTCTGCTGCCTGCAACTTCCTCCAGCATGACCGGTTTGGCGGTGCGTCAGTCATGGTGTGGGGTGGCATTTCTTTGGGGGGCCGCACAGCCCTCCATGTGCTCGCCAGAGGTAGCCTGACTGCCATTAGGTACCGAGATGAGATCCTCAGTCCCCTTGTGAGACCATATGCTGGTGTGGTTAGCCCTGGGTTCCTCCTAATGCAAGACAATGCTAGTCCTCATGTGGCTGGAGTGTGTCAGCAGTTCCTGCAAGAGGAAGGCATTGATGCTATGGACTGGCCCGCCCGTTCCCCAGACCTGAATCCAATTGAGCACATCTGGGACATCATGTCTCGCTCCATCCACCAACGCCACGTTGCACCACAGACTGTCCAGGACAGTATTTAATAAGAATATTTCATTCATTTTTTTTTTTTTTTTACATTTTACCTTTATTGAACTAGGCAAGTCAGTTGAGAACAAATTCTTATTTTCAATGACGGCCTAGGAACAGTGGGTTAACTGCCTGTTCAGTGGCAGAACGACAGATTTGTACCTTGACAGCTCGGGGGTAACCCTACATCCTTCTTGACACAAGGCCATCCTCCAAGTCTTCGCCTCACTGTGCACTCACACCTGCCTGCTGCCATTCCTGAGCAAGCTCTGTACTGGTGGTGCCCCGATCCGCAGCTGAATCAATTTTAAGAGATGCTCCTGGTGCTTGCTGGACTTTCTTGGGCGCCCTGAAGTCTTCTTCACAACAATTGAACCGCTCTCCTTGAAGTTCTTGATGATCCGATAAATGGTTGATTTAGGTGCAATCTTATTGGCAGCAATATCCTTGCTTGTGAAGACCTTTTTGTGCAAAGCAATGATGACGGCACGTGTTTCCTTGCAGGTAACCATGGTTGGCAGAGGAAGAACAATGATTCCAAGCACCACCCTCCTTTTGAAGCTTCCAGTCTGTTATTCAAACTCAATCAGCATGACAGAGTTATCTCCGGCCTTGTCCTCGTTAACACTCACACCAATGTTAACGAGAGAATCACTGACATGATATCAGCTGGTCCTTTTGTGGCAGTGCTGAAATGCAGTGGTAATGTTTTTGGAGGATTCAGTTCATTTGCATGGCAAATAGGGACTTGCAATTAATTGCAATTCATCTGATCACTCTTCAAAACATTCTGGAGTATATGCAAATTGCCATCATACAAACTGAGGCAGCAGACTGTGAAAATTAATATTGGTGTCATTCTCAACTTTTGACCACGACTGTAGTGTGGACCCACAGCTTCATTCTTTAATGCGTTTCTAAAGAGTTTACTTTGCCACGGATAGCTGAATACACACCACAGCTACAGCTGAATCACTTGCCCATCGATTGAACTAAGCCAACAGTGTCGGTCCTGAACTATTTATGAGATTGGCCTGAGTATCAGTGCCTAAGATCTCACAACTCGGATTTTGTCTGGAATGTGGATCCATATTGGGTGTAAAACACTAGTTATTAAAAAAAAAAGTATGAGGGACAATGGATAAGCTGTGATTGCCAGTGAAGCTGCTTGCCGCCGTGTACTACAGCAATCACCTCTTTCAAACACCTCAGACACCAAATCTCGGGTGATTATACTCGTCAGCAGTACAAAGCGGCAGCGAATGTGAATGAACTAAATGCAGGTCCAACATCCAGACAGTGGCAGCTTACTGTAGGTCGGTATGCTTATAGACCCAGAGCAGGAAATAGAGGATTAAGCTACCGAAAACCTTCCACGGACTCATCTTATAATAAACCCCACACTGTCAAACGGCATTACTGCACATCCTTGTATAAACTTGGTTTTACGCAACATTTCAACTTTGGAGGATGATTTAAAAAAAGTATGTTTTGAGAGAGAGCCTCCTTGAGAAATCCTGTGAAGACAACTACCTACGTCACAAAATATGAAATTGGAACGCTGTCGCGAAATCCTCCCGCTGTCGAACATAGTGGCCCGAATGGAGAATGCATTTCAAATCATTCCATTTTGAGTGTGACTTTCGATTAAAGCCCAAATGAGAGCAGCTGATTGTCTATTAAAGGTTTACATTCCCAGCGCCTCTGATTAGTTTTTTCAATTTGGAGACGGTGCTAAGTGGTTGAAGGATTACCTCCAGATTGCACTATGGGATTCTTTCAAATGGCTTGACTGAGGTGTTTTTCAGTCAAATATTTATATAAATTCAGCAGACGATTACATTACAAAAGCCTTTAAAATGAGTTTGAACGAAGGTAAGCAAATGCATTACTGGATTAACAAAGGAACTGGCGGTAGTTTTATTTTTGTTAATCAGTTTTTATTTTTGTTTTCCGGTTTGATGTTTTGTTAGTTGGTGTGCGGAAATCCTCAAAATATATTGGCCCGCCAAGTTACAACATCACATATATTGAGACGTGACATAGCCTGACAATGGGCCGCCTACTGCAAATAAGAACAATGTTAACTGTATGAGGGAAGCACTTGCCTGCGGTTTCCACTGTAGTCTTACCTGTAGGGGAGGGCGTAACCCCAGGGATGTTCTCATCTCCAGACACCAGCATGTTCTGGGGGAAGAGGTGCATGGCAGGGGCTAGAGCAGGGTGAGGCTTCAAGCTGCACACCAAATGAGCACCATCGATGGGCCTCAACAGCTTGTTCTCTACACAGACGGAAAAAACACAACATAACACACAGCACATTGTTTTAATCAATATTCCTTTTATCGCAAGAACTTTCATATTACTGGCAATGTCACCAGAGGACTTAATGTTTTTTTGTTTTTTTTTACCTTTATTTAACCAGGCAAGTCAGTTAAGAACAAATTTTTATTTTCAATGATGGCCTGGGAACAGTGGGTTAACTGCCTGTTCAGGGGCAGAACAACAGATTTGTACCTTGTCAGCTCGGGGGTTTGAACTCGCAACCTTCCGGTTGCTAGTCCAACGCTCTAACCACTAGGCTACCCTGCCGCCCACACCACTCTGTTGTTCCGCCACTCTGTAAATGAATATATGATTCCAATCAGCTTTATAGGGGACATGGAGTAATGCCTGTCACGCGCTCCTCACAAACAACTGTCACTTGTCCTGCCGGTGTTAAATAGGCTGCTGTTCCATTTCTAAATATTCTATTTGGCTGCCGAGACCCAGGTCCATGCTCCATTACGTTGGGGGGCTGTTTGCAGGCAAACCTGGGCATGTGATTTGCGAAATGACAGCGTGGAAAAGCATTCCCTCGTCCCCGGAGAGGATATGAAAGAGGAGCGCGGGCGGCTGCTTAGGAAATGGCTCTGTGATGTGAGGGATGGGATGACACGTCGATCCTTCAAACAGTCATCCAATGAAAAACCCGGCCCCATGATGCTTTTCATCAACACACAGTCGACGGTGTTGAGCAACAACCTGAGAAAGGCTGCACAGTGAATTTCATGGGTTCTGTGTGTTCAGCAGTACATCCCAAGATCTCTGCCTTGGAATGCGTGGTGATCGCTCACTCTGACAGCTCTGATAATTACATCTTCAAAGGAGACAGTGATGATCATTAATCGAAGCTCTATTCACTCCCAGTGACCGCCTCTTTATCAGGTTGACAGTGATGATGTATTTTGGAAGCGCCTCCCAATAGGACATTTGGAAAGGTTGATAGGGTTAACTGATGATGGGTTGGTTTATATTCACGTCAATAATCAATGTAAACATGGGGGGGGGGGGGGGGCAGGTGGGAGTGACAGTGTGTTACACCTCCATGGCATCATACATCTCCCCTGAGTGGTACACTACATCACCAAAAGTATGTGGACACCCCTTCAAATTAGTGGAGTCGGCTATTTCAGTACACACCCATGGCTGACAGGTGTATAAAATCATGCACACAGCCATGTAATCTCCATAGACAAACATTGGAAGAAGAATGGCCTTACTGAAGAGCTCAATCAACATGGCACTGTCATAGGATGCCACCTTTTCAACAAGTCAGTTCGGCAAATTTCTACCTTGCTAGACATGTCCCATTCAACTGTAAGTGCTGTTATTGTGAAGTGGAAAATGTCTAGGAGCAACAGCGGCTCAGCAACAAAGTGGTAGGCCACACAAGCTCACGGAACGGGACCGCCGAGTGCTTAAGCGCGTAAAAATCGTCCATCCTTGGATGCAAGACTCACTACCGAGTTCCAAACTGCCTCTGGAAGCAACGTTGGCACAATAACTATTCGTCAGGAGCTTCATGAAATGGGTTTCCATGGCCGATCAGCCGCACACAAACCTAAGATCACCATGCCCAGTGCCAAGTGTCAGCTAGAGTGGTGTAAAGCTTGCCGACTCTGGAGCAGTGGAAACGCGTTCTCTGGAGTGATGAATCATGCTTCACCATCTGTCAGTCCGACAAACAAATCTGGGTTTGGTGGATGCCAGGAGAACACTACCTGCCCCAATGCATAGTGGCAACTGTAAAGTTTGGTGGAGGGGGAATAATGGCCCGGGGATGTTTTTCATGGTTCGGGCTAGGCCCCTTAGTTCCAGTGAAGGGAAATCTTAATGCTAAAGCATACAATGAAATTCTAGACAATTCTGTGCTTCTAATTTTGTGGCAAAAGTTTAGGGAAGGCCCTTTCCTGTTCCACCATGACAATGCTCCCGTGCACAAAGCGAGGTCCATACTGAAATGGTTTGTCGAGATTGGTGTGGAAGAACTTGACTGGCCTGCACAGAGCCCTGACCTCAAGCCCATTGAACACCTTTGGGATGAATTGGAATGCCGACTGCGAGCCAGCTCACTAATGCTCTTGTGGCTGAATGGAAGCCAGTCCCCGCAGCAATGTTCCAACATCTAGTGGAAAGCCTTCCCAGAAGAGTGGAAGCTGTTATAGCAGCAAAGGGGGGACCAACTCCATATTAATGCCAATGATTTTGGAATGAAATGTTCAATGAGCACTTTTGGTCGTGTAGTTTGTTTGATTAGGGCTCAAACCTGGTTTACAGTTGTTTCCTGTGACACCATTGTTGTGCAAATGTGCAGGTACGCTACTTTGGGTTAATTTCACATCCATCAATTCCATCTTTACAATATGAAACTGTACTGGATGGATGTTCATTTAAAGTGCTCTCACTGTGCAGTCATATTATAATTGTGTCTATTCCAATTCCAGCAACAGGGCTGAGGGGTCCAACCATAGCTCCAAATGGAGGTTGGTACAATGTTGTAGGAGGGTAGGAGCCTTGGAGGATTAATTTCCAATATATGTCCACAATTCAATATCTATATCAGCAGCAGGAAGCCTTAAGCCATTCCTATAGGCCTCAGAACCTCCAAAGCCAATGATAGGGATTTCAGAGTTAAAGCGGTGAAAAAAGAGGAGGAGTATATCCCTGTTCCCCGAACCCTCTCACCCCAACCTTTAACTTCCTCTGACAGGCGGCTGCTCGCAAATTCACTTCATCAGGGGAAAACTGCTTAACTCAAAATGGTGCACTCAAATGTGATAAAAAAAAAGTGAACAGAACACTCAAACATGGTTTGAGGACGTCGTTGAAGCCACAGCTACACTTGCTGCGCGGCAATTTCAGCGTACGGCAGTGCTTTCATGGAAAACTGGCTCTTGCTGTAGTGGTAGAAAAAAAATATGGAGGCGTAAAAATGAAACGTTCAAAGCATCTAGCTAGCTGAACACAGATGGGCGCACAGGTGTCGAGATCTCGGTAACTTTTTCATCATTTATTTCATATTATTCATAATGCATCAAGCTTGCCTCTCTGACGCAGCACATGGATTAGGAACTCCAGAAATTCTTCAAGCAGACATCTTGGTACCTTAGTGTCAGGCGAGCAAACTTGGCAGGAGATGAAGCGGAGGTAAAAATGGAAAGGTAGATCAGCAGCATCAGAGGGCTGGTGGATTTCCAAGGGTGACGGGAAGAAACCGCGTAATAATCAAGATGAATAGCAGATGGACTCCATGTGAAAAGAGGGGCTTTACGGGCAAGTCAAACACTGTTGCATTGATTCAGGCTATTCAAAAGGAGAAACAAAATAGCAGATTCCGATAGAGTAGCAATGATGGCTCAACCGAATCCTTTCAGTACAGTGATCATTAAAACATATGTTACATTTCAGCCCTACATTCAACCCTGCATCGATTGCGTTTCCGCCATGATGACAAGCTAAAACCCAAGGCACTTTCCAGTCCGTGGCAGCAGTGGATTTCAATACGGTAATGTGAACACAATGTAGTCTCACTGCACCAAGGAGCACTGTGCCATCTGGTTGCCCCCCATTCCCAGAGTGGGCCCCAGAGCAGCCCATTCTCCCCTGTCTCTTTCTCCCCCTCTGCCTCCCTTCCTTCTCATACTCTGCTTCCCTCCCGGTCAGATTGGGGCTTAGGTAAGCCAAGAAGTATCACCATCTCCTCCATGATCCCTCTACCCCCCAAGGTCCGTCAAGGAGAAGAGCTTCAGTGGGCCCCAGAGCGACCCCATATCTTCCTTCCCCACCCCCCTTCTCTTGTTTCCCCAGGTGGCACCGGCAGAGGGGCTTAGGTGGCGGCTAGCCGGGGCTCGGCAGGAGAACACAGACTGAGGAGGCTGGCAAGCAGAGCAGCACAGAGGCTCCCTTAGTTGCCACGGTCCCTGTCCCCCCTCCTCCTGGCATTGAATAACCCCTACCCCAGGCACTCTACCTGGCATGCTGGGCACACACACGTGCAACGTGGTCATGCACACAGACACACAGTGCTGACTTGACAGGCTGACTGGAGGGGCCCCATGTGAAGAGCCCTGCACAGGCATGAATTTTAATGCACGAGCCCTATCCATGCCTGTGACGTTCAGGCCCTACCCTACCCAGGTCCGATTTCTTTTGACAAATTTAAGACCCAGCCCGAAAATCTGAAATAACTTCCTTCATTAGTATCCATTAGCTACTCGTCTCGGTCTGTCCTCCCCCTCCCTGCACTGCTTGCGTTGCATGTGCTCTGCTGCTGTGTGAGTATCCATAGCAACAGCCCCGCCTTGGCCTATTCAATGACGAACGATAAGTGTTACCTTGCTACTTTTCGTCACTCTAAACTCCGGAAAATGATTATTTTCTGTGAAATCTTTTCTCCTGTCGACTCTGACAATGTTGTGGTATTATATTTGATGAGGTTGAAGCACTTCTGACACCATGTTATGATCTTAGTAAGATATCACTGTAGGCTACTGCTCAGCAGAGTACGAGCAAATGGCTCAGATTCAAAATGTTAGTGATCAATTTAGTGATGCCCTGCCCGTACCCTAGTAATTGATGAAAATAACTGTCTGTAACCCGATGTCTAGTGTCGGAGCTGTCGGCCTCGGACCGGGTAGCAGCGCTCTACCCAGGTGTAGACTGTGCACTCCAGACCCGTCTTCCTGTATGTATGTCTGTCTGTCTCTATCGGGATGATTAGACAGGAGTGGAGGCTAGATTGAGGAGTACACACTAGAGGAGAAGTGAGAGGTATACTGGAGGACATTGTACTCAAAATCCTGTCTCAGTGGGAAGAAAATACCACATATTATACCACCAGTAACTAATGTTGAAGCAATGCCTCTTTTGAACTCTTCATTTCACAGCACGTCCTCATCGAGGTAAACAACACTTTTCTTCAAGTGTGAAGAAGAAAATATGCTCTCTTCCAATGAATAGCAGATAAAGCTCTTCCTCAAGAGAACAGGACACGATTGCTGGCCTTCGGCTCCAGAAATAAGGCTCCATTGTGAAAATTAATAGGGTTTCCTTTGTTTGGTCTTGTTATCCAAAGCAGCAAGGTAAACAGCTGTCCTCCTCCTGCCGTGTGTGTGAGGAAGAGAGATGCCTGAACATGAAAGCACGCATCGTCGACACGGCCTGAGTGAAAACAAAAAAGGCATCCTACCCCCCAACAGACACTATTTTAATAATTAAATGTACACAAAAGTCCATTTGAGAGAAAGATGCCTTTCCAATATTCATGTGACAAGATAGCAAACACTGCTTCTTGGGATTATAGATGTAGGATCTTAATTTGATCACACTGTTGCAGGAGAACCTTCCTGCAATACAGGATATTTCAAACTTAGTGTATTTAAGGTTTAAAAAAAGCTTCTGAAGATTTCAATTTTCAGACTAGATTTTTCCGTAAAATGTAGCAATCCCTAAAAACAATTGTCATTATAATCCACATAATAATTCACATTTCCTGCTGCTGCAGGATTACTTTCCTGCTGTAGAAAACTGGCTCAAATTAAGATTCTACATCTGTATGTTGTTATTCATACATGAGCACAGGGGTTCCCAAACTTTTTTGGACCACGGCCCCATTTCGAGATTTAAAAAATTATGCGACAACCACCATGTAAAAAAGGTTATGTAATCAATACAATGTTTCATTTTTTCATTGAGGCTAAGAGTATTACAAATCAGTCTGACCGTACTTTTGACAGCATTTCAATCTGAAGGAAGTATGGTTTGAAGTGACAAATGCATCAGAAAGGCATTGGTAAGTTCAGAAGATCATCACGCAATAATTTTGTATGATCTTCTGCATAATCAAATAAAATGTATTTATAAAGCCATTCTCTACATCAGATGTCACAAAGGGCTTATACAGAAACCCAGCCTCGAAACCAAAACAACAAGCAATGCAGGTTTAGAAGCACGATGGCTAGGAAAAACTCCCTAGAAAAGGCATGGAACCTAGGAAGAAACCTAGAGAGGAACCAGGCTCTGAGGAGTGGCCAGTCCTCTTCTGGCTGTGCCGGGTGGAGATTATAAGAGTACATGGCCGTTAAGGCCAGATTTGTTCTTCAAGATGTCCAAACATGTATACATGACCAGCAGGGTCAAATAATAATCACAGTGGTTTTAGAGGGTGCAATAGGTAGAAGAATGATTAATTCCCCCACCCCCCCAGTCTGATTTAGTGCCTATTCTTGTCCACTCTTTTCTAATGAGTTCTGTGCAGTTTATGGCATTGTAGAGGGAAACAGACACATGCGTGTTCCTGTGAGTATTCTCCTTCAGTGGTGGGGTCATACTATTTTGTAGCTTAAACCGTTCAAAAGATAGAACCACTTTGGTAGTAAGAAAACGGAAATTGCTCTGTTTATTACAACCACATTTAGTGGCTACCGAGGTTATATGAACCAAGCATAAAAAACAACAACATTTTTTAACAGTTTCCTTTGTGACCCCCTTTTCAAATCCGATGTCTCCACGTGGGATCACAACCGCTGGTTTGGGAAACACGGCATTAGTCAATTGTACTTGGCAATTCTTTGCATTACATTGGTATTATTCCATCACTGTAAGGCCTTTTTTCATATTCATAGGAATGACATTCCTGAAGGGCCTGAAATTAGCTCGATAGCAACAGTGACTGGTGAATGTTTTTGGAGTAAAGAGCACATTTCAGGCCACAGCCTAAGTGTAGACTATAATATGGAAGATACAGCATCTTCTTGTTGATAGTGTATACTGCACCCAGTGGAATAAAATGTTAACACAATTATATATTGCACAGCTGAATAAGGTAGGCCTATTCTAACATGGTTCAAATGGAAGATTTGGTTAACACACGCTAAAGTTGTGTTCACTCCATTTCAATTGGCTGAGATGGTTGTGGCTCACTAGACTTACTAAATGTTAGGGTTGTGATACCAGTATCGTAATATTTTTTCCATGGCAAAGATGAAAACAAAGCAGACTAAACTCTTTGGTCCTTTAAAAACCTGTTGTATGTAAAATATTGTGTGCTATATCTTGGAAAATAAATCAATGTGACTCTGGATGACAACATAACGAGGTTTGTTTCCAACATTAGGGCTGTTTTCCTAAACAAGTTAAAACCGCTTTGTGTTTTGTTTACTTGCCACGATACTAACAAGTATCGCGATAGTGATATTGTCCCGGCCCGACTAAATATGATACATGTAATCAGACAGTGGCACCGCCTTTCCCAATTAAGAAAGCTTTGTCATTGGCACTCGGGCGCTGAGATCTTTATTAAACACAGCAGACAAAACACAGTGTAATTATAATCAACACAATTGGGGCCCACTACACTTGGATTAGAGTGTGTCTGCAAGGGTTCCTCGGAGACTCAATGTTGACATCAACTAGTTGAATTAAATTGCAAAGCGGACCGCAGCGTTTCTGAGGCAGTCGTAAGATCTAGCTTAGTGTATCGCCTGTGTGTGTCAAATGGCATCCTATTCCCTTTATAGTGCACATCTGGACCAGGCCCCATAAAAAGTAGTGCACCATAAAGGGAACAGGGTGCCATTTGGGACACACCCTTAGTGGTTGTTGAACAGTGTGCTGTTGTAAGAGAGCATATAAAAGACACTTACGCTCTATAGGGTCCCTCACTAGTGGATGGAGTAGGGTCCTTGGTGTTCCGTGGTACATACTTAGCCTAGGGACAACAACAACAAAAATTACGTTGAGAATCAATCAAAACAAGATGGACAAAGAGTGAATCACAATAGACACTGATACATTTTCTTAGAATAGCTTCTTGTGTGTCTATTATACGTTTTTCAGCTTTATCTGTGTTCTGTGGATGTTAGATGACTAAGACGGGTGTCTCATTAAACACAAAGTGCAAGGCACTTCTCTGTCTGTAAGGTTAGGCTATGTGCAGGAGGCAGGAGCATTGGAAAGTTCAAATCATTTGAACTTGGCGCTTGGGCTGGGCGGTATGGCCCAAACATCATATCTGGATTTTTTTCAAAATTATACATACAGTACCAGTCAAACGTTTGGACACACCTACTCATTCCAGAGTTTTACTTTATTTTTTACTATTTTCTACATTGTAGAATAACAGTGAAGACATCAAAACTATGAAATAACACATATGGAATTATGTAGTAACCAAATAAAGTGTTAAACAAATCAAAATATATTTATATTTGAGATTCTTAAAATAGCCACCATTTGCCTTGATGGCAGCTTTGCACACTCTTGGCATCCTCTCAACCAGTTTCATGAGGTAGTCACCTGGAATATCACTTCAATTAACTGGTGTACCTTGTTCAAAGTCAATTTGTGGAATTTCTTTCTTTCTTATTACATTTGTGACAAGGTAGGGGTGGTATACAGAAGCTAGCCCTATTTGGTAAAAGACCAAGTCCATATTATGGCAAGAACAGCTGAAATAAGCAAAGAGAAATGACAGTCCATCATTACTTTAAGACAAAGATCAGTCAATGCGGATTTTTTTTAACGTTTCTTCAAGTGCAGTTGCAAAAACTATCAAGCGCTACGATGAAACTGGCTCTTATGAAGACCGCCACAGGAAAGGAAGACCCAGAGTTACCTCTGCTGAAGAGGATAAGTTCATTAGAGTTAACTGCACCTCAGATTGCTCCCCAAATAAATGCTTCACAGAGTTCAAGTAACAGACACATATCAACTGTTCAGAGGGGACTGTGTAAAACAGGCCTTCATGGTTGAATTCCTGAAAAGAAACAACTACTAAAGGTCACCGATAAGAAGAAAACTTGCTTGGACCAAGAAACAGGAGCAATGAACATTAGACTGGTGGAAATCTGTCCTTTGGTCTGATGAGACCAAAATGTATATTTTTGGTTCCAACCTCCGTGTCATTGTGAGACGCAGAGTAGGTGAACGGATGATCTCCGCATGTGTGGTTCCCAAAGTTAAGCATGGAGGAGGTGTGATGGTGTGCTTTGCTGGTGACACAGTTTGTGATTTATTTAGAATTCAAAAGGCACACTTAAACAGCATGGCTCCCACAGCATTCTGCAGCGATACGCCAAACCATCTGAGTTGCTCTTAGAGGGACTATCATTTGTTTTTCAACAGGACAATGACCCAAAACACACTTCCAGGCTGTGTAAGGGCTATTTGACCAAGGAGAGATTGAGTGCTGCATCATAATCACCTGACCTAAAGCCAAATTGGGATGAGTTGGACTGCAGAGTGAAGAAAAAGCAGCCAAAAAGTGCTCAGCATGTGTGGGAACTCCTTCAAGACTGTTGGAAGAGCATTCCTCTTGAAGCTGGTTGATAGAATGCCAAGAGTGTGCAAAGCTGTCATTAAGGTAAAGGGTGGCTACCTTGAAGAATCTAAAATATCAAATATATATTTATTTTTCTACTACATGAGTCCATATGTGTTATTTCATAGTGTTGATGTCTTCACTATTATTCTACAATGTAGAAAATAGTAAAAATAAAGAAAACCCCTTGAATAAGTAGGTGTTTCCAAACTTTTGACTGGTGCTCAAAATAAGCATTGTACACATAAAAAGGTCAAATACACTGCATTTTCAACAGTCCGTAATAATCTAATGAATTCAGGACTTGTGAAATTATACCTAGGCTATAACTATAAGCCTTCCACAACCATAAAGACCCACCAATAATTTAATTATTTTATCAAAATAGTTTAACCTGCTTTATTTGCAATAATCAATTATCTGGTTTTCAAGGTTGTCTATGAAAATGCCCTTTTTTGTTAAATGGAACGAGAACCATGCATAATGCACATTCACTAATAATGACTAACTTCTTGTCGTAGGCATTAGACTACAGAAAATGAACACAGGTCTCACCAACAATCTCTGAAGTCCACGTGCTAGTGATTAGCCAGCTTCAAGTTTAGCCAAAGCCCAACTTGGATCTATTTGCTAGCTAACAAGGATGAACAGTTGATTTGTTATGAACACACCCTTCTGTCAGTCTCCAACTGTTTGAACAGCATGTTGGCCTGTCCACTTTGTTCAGATGTTGAAATCAAGTGGTCTACCTTATTTCTCAGAATGAGAACGAGTTGCCAACTCCTTATATAATTGTGTCTTATGCTTATTGCACATTTATACATAACAGACTAGACAGCTAGTATGACAGCCTGGCTAAAATGCTGCTCGCGGTATGTGGTAATCCCAATGCCGTGTGCGACAAACTGAGCATTCATTTTCCAGAATCAATGTTCATTGATGCTCCTGTTTTGGTGGTGTCTGCTCTGTGCACAATTTGAGTAGTTGAGACAAAAAAAGGGTATCATTAGAAAAGGTAATTTCGCTTTTACAGTAAAATAATGTCTTAATGTGTTTCAGTGTCCATATGACCCATTCTGTTGGATCAAACCTCAAATGCAAATAGCAAGCTGAAACCGCTTGTCAGAGAGGAAGATGTGATCTCTCAACTTTGTTGGCCTGAGGGGCTTGGTGTCTGTGTAACTCAGAGGAAGAGGCAAAGCAAAGAGTGAGCAAAAATCTGTCCAAAATAAGGCCAATGCGTTTCGATGGGGTTATTTTGGACCTAAGCTTGTTGACTGCCTTTCCGCCTTTGGGACAACACCCATTGTAAGGGCGGAGACATCTTGCATCTTGTCATTATATAAAGATCTCTGTTGTAAATGGGAAGGTGCATAGAGGACCGAAAGAGACGAGACCAAAAATGCAACACGAGAACAAGCAAACAACCACTCATGAAAAAGAAAAATAACAAAACCTTGATTCTCATTAAAACATACATTTAGAAGGAATTAAATATATCGCTCTGCCCTACTCGGAGCCCCCAAATACTCTCGGCACGTGACACTGATATAAATGCCACCCTTCAGAGCCTATGCTCCTCCTCCATAGGAAAACCAATGGCTGGCCCAATGCTGTTGATGCAAATTTATTGCGAAACTCCCTAAGGCTAATAGAGGTAGAAGTATACAATAATAATACACGTATTATACCTGTCGGTTTTAAGTGTTACACAACATTAAATAGACCTATTTCCTACAAGGAAAAGTACACTGGATTTTTTCTTCCCTCAATGACGGAAGGGGCCTTGATTTAGTATCAATCAATTCAGGAATCAAATATTTTTCTATTGTTGAATTTACATTTAAATTCATCTTCCTTCGTGTGCTAAATTGATGGTGAATTGACCTCAACCCTGTAGTGGTCTAGACAACAGACTAACTACAAGTTGATAATCTCCCATGATAATCCTTCACATGGCTCTTGATGGGAAAATTCTGAGACTGTAATTAAGGTGTGTGTTGTGTATCGGGACATAGATAATCACCTTCTGTCCCCCTCGGTGGCCTGAGGTTCTGTCATGCTGGAGAAGAGGTGCAGGATGGCGAAGCCACACCCCAGTGCATGCTGGGAGCCGTCTGCCCTGGGCTGTAACGCCACTAGCTCCACCACGGCCACCACGCTTGGCAGACGCAGAGAGGTGTGGAGGTACACCACCTTCAATGGAACACACACAGGACAAGACATGATTGAATGAGTGAGTGAGTGCCAAGACCAGTAGTATTGAGGTTAAACATTGGGGTACGCAAAGAAAACAGACGGGCACAATTTATCATGAACTACTACACCACAAGGTAAAAGAAAAGTGAACTAGTACAGAGCGATAAATGCCTTTTGAGGACAGTTTGGTTAAAAAAAATTATAATCTATCACGGTTTTTGATTTAGTTTCAATAAAATAAAATGCACAATTAAAACAATTAATAAAAGTCCCATGATGGTATTATCCATAATTAATTATATAATTTCAGTTGTGTATATTAGATTCGCTTTATTTGCTGACTTTATTTCCATCCAAGTCATCATCTCATCTCTGTAAAGCTGCTGCCTGACAAAAATCAATATTTTAGTAGTTCTTCAAAATAAATAATGTATATTTTTGACTGCTAAAAACAAACGATCAATCGCTTCGATCATGCATTTTCAGGTAGATTCCTCAAAGCAACTGCTCTCTATCCCTCTCGATCGTGCATTCTTCCGTCTCCCTCTCCGTGTCTGCCCCACACTAAACTAACGTAGCAGGCGTAATAGAAACACACAGACCAGACAAGTAGGCCCGCAATGGATTATGGTCATTGTAATTAATTACCTCGGTTTCTGAGCTAAACTACTTTGCTGGTGACATGACATGCTTTGCTGGTGACACTGTCTGTGATTTATTTAGAATTCAAGGCACACTTAACCAGCATGGCTACCACAGCATTCTGCAGCGATACGCCATCCCATCTGGTTTGCTCTTAGTGAGACTATAATTTATACTCCAGGCTGTGTAAGGGCTATTTGACCAAGAAGGAGAGTCATGGAGTGCTGCATCAGATGATCACCTGACGATCACCTGACCTCAACCCAATTGAAATGGTTTGGGATGTGTTGGACCACAGAGTGAAGGAAAAGCAGCCAACAAGTGCTCAGCATATGTGGGAACTCCATCAAGACTGTTGGAAAAGCATTCTAGGTGAAGCTGGTTGAGAGAATGCCATGAGTGTGTAAAGCTATCATCAAGACAGGTGGCTAGCTTGAAGAATCTAAAATATATATTTTATTTGTTTGACACTTTTTTGGTTACCACATGTGTTATTTCATAGTTTTGATGTCTTCACTATTTTTCTACAATGTAGAAAATAGTAAAGAAAAACCCTTGAATGAGTAGGTGTGGCCAAACGTTTGACTGGTACTCTATGTTGAATATTGGCCTGTTGGAAAGTACAACTCCCTACTATAATCGCACAGTTCTGTCTTGATCTGATTTATTTCTAGAGAAAGCGTTGGTGTTCATCTCAAAGTTAACTGAATGACTGACACATTGAGATACAGATTAACTACATATTACATTCAGGTACTTATGATAAATGTAGGTATTATTGCACTTGATGTAAAGGAACAGAAACATACACTTTCAAAGAGAAAGAGCCGTGGGTGTGAAGAATATGGACGAAGTGGGTGAAGAAGATATCAGAAAATCACACCTTTATTTTCAAGCAAAGAGGTAGCCAAAGTCCTCACATTCATTTTGATAATAACAAGTATTTTCAATAGCTTAATGCAGTTAGTATGGGGTGATTCTTTCTCATGAAAACATGTGTTCTTGTATATTTGTCCTTTTTGGTGAAATTCTCTCTGGGTATGCCAGTGCAGTCTGTCTCCAGATATTTCCCTGGTTTGTAAATTAGAGCCAAACAGACACCCAGGGTTGCAGAGATCTCATTGGGGGGAGGAGAGCATCAACTATAGCATCCTAATAAAGAAGGACTTTCAAAGGTACACCCCCTGGTAAGACAGGGGCTTTATTGAAATCCTCACTTAACTTCAAAATAGTGGATTTGGGGGGGGATCACGTGACCCTTGAACGAGATGGCCGCATGAACTAAGAGCTCCGCACAAGTAGCTTCCAATTCCTAATGTTACCTCCACTCCAAGTTCAAACTCATTTAGCTTTAGTAAGAAAAAGTCATGGCAGCTACAAAAGGCAACACTACAGGTGACATTTCTACCCGGACTCGAGTATTAGCGACGGAAAAAGCCTCCAAGAAGAAGCGAGCTTCAGAAAAAACTAGCGCCATTAGCCAGGAGCAAGAGAACCCGCTCCCCCCCGAGGCACAACGAATGCCAACCTCGCACTCTGTCGAAGACATCCTTTCTGAGTTGAGATCCCAACGTACAGAACTAAACACCAAATTAGATGCCATTAACTCTCAGCTCAGTGCGATAGGGGGCAAGGTGACAATAATGGAAAACGCTTTGCCTGACATCAACAACAAGATGTCCAGGCGCCCCGCGTTTATGGTTGAGGCAGATGGGCAAATCCTATCCATGGAAAACTTATTGACAGATGCCATGGAAACAATAGCATATGCTAAAAAGAAAATTGAGCATCTGGAAGAGAAAACAGAGGACCTGGAAAACAGGGGGCGAAGGAATAATTGTGTTCTATTCAATCTGGGCGAAAAAGAAGAGGGAAACATGCCACTGATCCGCTCCACCTGTCCACCGACAGGTCCATAGAACTCGAGAGCTCACCGAGCACTGAGGCCCCCACCAGCAGCCAGACAACCACCGCGCCCAATCACCATACGTTTCCTGAGATTCACCGACAAGGAACGAGTCCTACAGGCGGCGAAAAACACAATCACAGTGGGAAACGCCAAACTCGCTTTACACCAGGACCTGTCAGCTGGAATACGCCGAAAGCGGCGAGAGTTTGACGAAGTGAAGAAATATTCAATTGACCGAGGCATCTTCAGGGGATTCAAATACCCAAACGAGCTCAGGATTCTTAACCAAGGAGCCTTGCGACACTTCAAAACTCCCGAAGAGGCCAAACGTTTTTTGAAAGACAATCCTGGTCAATGAGAAACAGACCAATGACTAAATGTGATTAATGCCATTACTAAAGTAGGTAAGACAACATATAGCCGATATCCAGAGACCCACCCCCTAAATGTCATTATAGCCGTCCCATTTATATTTATTTTTCTTTAACTGAGAGGGATGGGCTGTATAGCCTAACCTATAACCTAGGCCTACTAATGTTTCAGCCTACTTTTATTTCCCTGGTTTTTTGTTGCTTTTATTACTTGGGGTTCCCTATGTCCTTTGGGGGAGGTATAAGTAGGCTGGGCTATTGATTTTATTTTTCTCCCCTCTTTTACTGTGGTCTGGACGAGGGCAACTGTGTCATTTACTCAATGCGGGGTGGAGAGGATGAGGCATTTCTTTGGTGGGGAGAGGGAGACGTTGTGCGTTGCTAACTGTTCCCAGTTTTTGTTTTATTCGGAACACAGAATTGAGACTGAGCGGGGGGGGGGGTAATAGATCCAATGGGATGTGTCGAGTTGTTTGGGAACTCGGCTGGGGTGTTCAGAGATTATTATTTTATGTACACCATTTATTTTCCTTTTATGTGAACGCAGCTGTAACTACTATCCACTTTTACCCAGCGATGACTTGCACTAAAGTTCGATTACTGTTCGATGACGATGACTAATACCTTAAATCTATTGACATGGAACTGCCATGGTCTAGGGCATGCAATAAAACGGAAAAAGATACTATGTGCTTTAAAAAAGGAAAAAGCAGACATCTCGCTATTACAAGAGACACACCTCTGTGATGCTGAACATGCCAAACTCCGCAGAGCTTGGGTGGGACAGGTGTATTTCTCATCTTTCAAATCAAACAGTAGAGGCACAGCCATACTTATCCATAAAAATGTTCCATTCATAATTGACAAAAACATATCTGATCCGGAGGGGAGATTTATTTTGATAACTGGGTCACTATATAGTCAACCAATTACTATATTAAACATATACGCCCCTAACACAGATACTCCTGCCTTCATGTCAAAAATGATAACCCTGTTCAATGAGCATTGTGTCTCCTTTGGCTTGGTGGCTGGAGATTTTAATTGTACCCTTAACCCAACCCTAGACAAATCATCTCAATTCCCCACCACAAATCCTAGATCTGCAAAGATGTTGAACTCTCTTACTAAAGAGATGGGACTGATAGATATCTGGAGAGACTAATAGCTCATCTATGGACTATACATACTACTCTAATGTCCATAACACCTACTCCCGTATAGATTACATTTTTATCCCAAAGAGTTTCATAAATTCATCCACATGTACAATCGGACCCATAGCACTTTCAGATCACGCCTTTGTCCACCTCCGCTTTGACCTCTGCAAAAACATCCCGAGGTCAAAGAGCTGGAAATTCAACACCTCCATGCTATCAAACGAAGCGTTCCATACATTGGTAACTATATGGATAGACAACTACACACAAGACAACAAAGATTCTCCTGTCTCTCTGGCCACAATGTGGGACGCTGCTAAAGCCACACTAAGAGGCCATCTAATTGTATATGCTTCCTCTAAGAAAAAAGCAATGGAAACACACAGGCTAGATCTTGAGAGGGAGATGGAATGCTGTGAAGAAGCACATAAACAATCCCCAGACAGCACCTCCTGGAGTCATCTTAAAGCAGCCAAAGACAAACTGAATTTGGACTACACTCGGGAGACAAAAAAAAGGATTTTCTTTACTAAACAGAAATACCATGAGTATAGCAATAGGCCCAGTAGATTGCTTGCTTACCAATTAAAAAAGGAGCAGTCAGAGTGTACAATCATGGCTATCCGAACAGCAGAGGATGAGGTCACATACGACCCAAAAAATATCAATTTAACTTTTCATGATTTTTACTGCAAACTATACACCTCAGAAAAAACACACGGAGGCAGAACTCCACTCTTTCATAGAGGGAATCTCGCTACCTAAACTATCAGAGACCGACCAAGAAGATCTCAACTCCCCCTTCACTCCTGAGGAGATCCTGGAGGCAATTACCTCCATGCCACCTAATAAGTCCCCAGGCCCAGATGGATTCCCCAGAGAATTCTACAAAGCTTTTTGGCCCCAGCTCCGCCCTATCTTCATGCCAATGCTGGAGGATTTTTGCAAAAACGGAGTTCTCCCAGACTCGATGCACACAGCCCGCATTACAGTGTTGCTAAAAAAGGACAAGGACCCCCCCTATCCTGCTCGTCCTTCCGGCCCATAAGCTTGTTGGATTTTGACTATAAAATAATTACCAAATTGCTCGCCAAAAAACTAAACTCTCTTCTTCCCAAAATAATAAAAGCGGACCAAACTGGATTTATTAGAGACAGATACTCCTCTGATAACATTCGCAGTCTTTTTGATATTATTGATCAAGTAAACGCACAGAAGACCCCTGTCCTGCTGGCTTCACTGGATGCTGAGAAGGCGTTTGACAGGATGGAGTGGAACTTTCTGTTTCCAGTCTTAGAAAAGTTCAATATGGGCCCAAATTTTATTAAATGGATCAAATCACTATACTCTCATCCAAATGCCATGGTGACTACTAATGGACTGAACTCTGACAGATTCCCTCTGGAACGGGACACAAGACAGGGGTGCTCGCTGTCCACCCTGCTCTACTTGTTGGGGGCGGAGCCTCTGGCAGAGCTGATAAGGAGCAATCCAATTATTATGGGTGTTTCTGCAGGCGGCCTGCAGCACAAGATTTCGCTTTACGCGGATGATGTCTTGCTCTATATATCCAACCCTGAGAAATCCCTCCCTCTCATTTTAGACACAATTGCTCAGTATGGCAGGTTTTCAGGTTATAAGATCAATTTAAACAAATCAACTGTCTGCCCTCTCAATATTACACTCACCAGCTCTATAAAGACACTATGTCCTTTCCAATGGAAAACACAGGGGTTTCAATACCTCGGGATCTTCATAACACCAGATCTGAATATCCTTTTCAAGGAAAATTATCTTCCACTCCTGGATTGAATCAAGAACGATCTCCAAACCTGGATCTCCCTCCCAATTAGCTTAGTAGGAAGAATTAATGTCATCCGTATGAACGTCCTCCCTAGACTGAACTACTTATTTCAGATGCTCCCATGCTATCTCCCAGTTTCCTTCTTCAAAACAACTAACCAAATCATCACCAAATTTATATGGGGCAATAAAAAACCTAGGATCAAGTTTTCCACTCTATCGAAACCTGAATCTAAGGGTGGTCTTGCCCTTCCCTCCCTTCAATTGTACTACTGGTCTGCCCAAATCCGCAACATGCTAACATGGATCACAAACAGACAAGAGTCAACGTGGATTCAGATAGAAGCCCAATCCTGTGGTTCATTTCCCTTAAGCTCAATTATATTCATTAATAACTTTAGTGAAGTGGGCAACATAGCCACAACCTTTGTGATTTACAGCACCCTACTAGCGTTGAGGGACTGTAAGAAATACCTGGGCATTTCCTCCCAAATATGTTCTCACTCGTCTATAGTAGGCAACCCAGACTTGCCAAAAGCCCCGAGGGATGCCAACTTTAATCTTTGGCATACTCTAGGAATCAGGACCTTTTTAGACCTATCATCAGAAAACCACTACACTGAAATCCTTTCAAGAGCTCTGCAGTGAATTCGATGTGCCAAGATCCATTTTTTTTTTTAAATATCTTAAATATCTTAAAATGAGACATGTACTTAAGGTTAAGAACTCAGTTGAATGAAGTTGAAACCCTTCTTGTCACAGCACAATCCATTAACGGCAAAATATCTTATATCTATAGACTCCTTTCTGAGAAAGGAGGCTCCTCCTTTACTCCTTTGAAAATAATCTGGGAAAAGGACCTTGGTCTGACTGTCAGTGATGAGTTATGGGCAAAGGTTTACGACAGGGTATACTGCTCCTCTACCAATGTAAAAATGAAAGAATCTAATTACAAATTTTTGTACAAATTTTATTATACTCCTTTGAGACTCCATAGAATGAAAACAGATATGTCTCCTAACTGTAAAAGATGTACCTCTGAAAGTGGAACCTATATGCATGTATTTTGGAGCTGTAGAGAGATTGCCAGATTCCGGCAATCTATACATACTGCTGCACAGAAAATACTAGAGGTACAGTTTGATATGACCCCATGTATCCATCTTCTTAATGCCCAGCAGGACTTTGTTCTTGATCCTGACAGAGAAAATTAGCTTATGACTATTACATACTTTGCTAAGAAATGTATTCTTCTATTGTGGGCCTCTAATACCCCTCCTACATTTAAAATGTGGATTGACCAGATTGTTGACTTTCTCCCTCTTGAAAAGCTCACTTATGACCTCCACAAGAGACAGCCCAAGTTTGATAGACTCTGGTCTCCACTACTCAACTATATTTCAAACTGGACAGAGTGAACGGGGTGACTAGGGAAATGTGCAGATACATGTTGTGTAAGGTACTGTAAAACCTAAATGCCACCTTTCAAACAAGTCAATTTGTCAAATTTCTGAACTACTAGAGCTGCCCCGGTCAACTGTCAGTGTTGTTATTGTGAAGTGGAAACATCTAGGAGCAACAACGGCTCAGCCGTGAAGTGGTAGGGCACACAAGCTCACAGAGCAGGACCGGCGAGTGCTGATGCGCTTAGTGCGTAAAAAAAAAGATTGTCTGTCCTCAGTTGCAACACTCACTACAGCGGTTCAAACTGCATCTGGAAGCAATGTCAGTACAAGAACAGAGCTTCATGAAATGGGTTTTCATGGACAAGCAGCTGCTCACAAGCCTAAGACCACAAAGCTCATTGCCAAGTGTCGGCTAGAGTGGTGTAAAGCTCACCACCATTGAACTCTGGAGCAGTGGAAACGTGTTCTATGGAGTGATGAATCAGGCTTCATCATCTGGCAGTCCGACGGACGAATCTTGGTTTGGCGGATGCCAGGTGGACACTACCTGCACGAATGCATAGTGCCAACTGTAAAGTTTGGTGGAGGAGGCCCCTTAGTTAGTGTGAAGGGACATCTTAACGCTACAGCATTCTAGACAATTCTGTGCTTCCACCTTTGTGGCAACAGTTTGGGGAAGGCCCTTTCAGCCTAGTGGCTAAAGCGTTGGGCCAGTAACTGAAAGGTTGCTGGATCAAATCCCCGAGCTGACAAGGTAAAAATCTGTCGTTCTGCCCCTGAACAAGGCAGTTAACCCACTGTTCCCTGGGCCCCGAAGACGTGGATGTCGATTAAGGCAGCCCACCGCACATCTCTGATTGAGGGGTTGGGTTAAATGTGGAAGACACGTTTCATTTGAAGGCATTCAGTTGTACAAATAACTAGGTATCCCCCTTTCCTCTTTCAGCATAACAATGCCCCGTGCACAAAGCAAAGTCCATTCAGAAATGGTTGGTCTAGATCAGTGTGAAAGAACTTGACTGGCCTGCACAGAGCCCTGACCTCAACCCCATCAACACAGTCGGGATGAATTGGAATGGAGATTGCAAGCCAGGCCTAATCGCTCAATATCAGTGCCTGACCTCAATAATGCTTGTGGCTGAATGGAAGCAAGTCCCTGCAGCAATGTTCCAACATCTAGTGGAAAGCCTTCCCAGAAGAGTGGAGGCTGTTACAACAGCAAAGGGAGGACCAACTCCATATTAATGCCCATGATTTTGGAATGAGCAGGTGTCCAAATACATTGGTCATGTATTGTATTTCCCGTAAGGGCATTGCTAGCCTTTGCCTTCATAACAAATTAGACTAGGAGAATAATAATATAGGTACAAATAACCATCTTCGATGCCACACACAGCCTACAGTCTATATTGGTAAATTAGCCAACACTCTATGATCTATTGGTCCCGTAAGCCTGTTTGTTTCTAACATCCAGAACAGGAAAAAAGACGACAAGAGGTAAGCAAGCTTGAAATACAGAGGCAATTTCTGATGACCCCCCTTGCCTCAGCCTGTTCATTTTTACTCTGTTGGCTGCTCCGAGTAGGCGGAGATGTATTCAAATTTTAAACCACAGGGGCATCGCATTTTACCCACATCAATCATTTATCTTCGCCATTTAGTGCACAACATGTTTTAACTCAAAATCACCTCCTGGATGTTTTTCAAATGCAGCTGCATAAAAATGGAGAGAAGTGAGAGATAAAAAAAAGGAGAGAGAAAGAGGTCGGCTTGTCAGCCAGGCCTTTGCTATTCGGAGGATAGCATCAAGTACATTGTGCCTCGCAGTTTAAAGATTTTGACTTGGTACATGATTCATCATTAACACATTATGCACTTGACCTTGTCAAGAACAATTCAATGATCCAGAAAATGATGGCTGACAATGTTCTGCATGGCTGACTGAATGTATTCCATTCTCTGAATGGACACACACATGGAAGAGTGTGTGTGTCCCCCCAAAGAATGTATTTAATTCAATATCCATATATTGAAAACTTTCCCTCTACTTGGTTTGAATAAACAGAGTTGTAGGAATCCATATTTTCTATAATGTTTACTCAAGTTGACTTCCCTGCGATAATACTAATTGTGGTGGACATGGTTCAGAACATGGATTTCCAATTCAAAGACGGAGTCCTCCTTTGTCGAGAGCTTCTCTTTGATTCTCCTCCAAATTGATTCCCTTCCAATTCCTCTAAATTCAACTGCTCTTATTCAAATAGCCTTTCTAAATTTGCAGGGATTCCAATACCTGGAGGACAGAGTTTAACAAGCTAAAGCAAACTCTAACATGATTGAGATCTTAAACAAAAGAAGGGTATCAACGGGTGCCATGTGACTTTGACCCCTTCAAACAAAAAGGCACAGTTTTCCAATCCCAACGTCATCATTCGTCAGAATATTCTTCACTATACATCTATAGGCTATTATTGTGAGGGGCAGGACACACACCCACCATCAAATAGCAGATATTGACACTTGAATTACATTCTAATTGACTTCAGTGAAACTTCAAATCACCAACCATAGAATTAGAATACTAGACTGGACATGAACCTTCTTATGATGGAATAAAGGTCAGGGAGTTGGTCAACCATGGTTTGCCAGTGCTGTGGTAAGATAGTGTAAAACTAGATGGTAACTTTACATTAATTAAGCTGTGGAGCATGATTTAGCTCTTTCAAAGCAAAGCAAATACATTTAGTCAAAGTTAAATGTAGTAAAATAATTGTTCTGATTACTTTGATAAACTAATATATCAACCTTATTACTGTAGGGCAGTTAAATAAAATTTCATCAGAAATAACTACACTCGGACTACTACACTTTTGTACACTCTCCTGCTAGAATACCACAGTATATGACAACTGTAGTGATAGAGCACAGAAGACAACTGAGGCATTGTTGAAGTTTTAAATAATTAAAACACAATTTCACAACATATTTTGATACAGGTGGGGAGGGGCGGGGACGGGGACGGGGGACAGACGCTCTCAAAAATCACACTTTTAAAAATGCCTAAGCTTGCCATTTCATGGTTGTAAAGAATTCTAATTATGCAACCGAGGACAGACTATTTTTACTCCCTACGCGCTTCAGCTCTCGGCGGTCCCATTCTGTGAGCTTGTGTGGCCTATCACTTCGCGGCTGAGCCGTTGTTGCTCCTGGATGTTTCCACTTCCACATTTGCCGAACTGACTTGTTGGAAAGGTAGCATCCTATGACGGTGCCATGTTGAAAGTCACTGAGATCTTCAGTAAGGCCATTCTACTGCCAATGTTTGTCTATGGAGATTGAAGGGGTGTCCACATACACTACATAGCCAAAGGTATATTTTCCATAACCCAAAATATTGTACTTTTCAGGTTGTGAACAAAACTGAAAGTAAAAGAAGCAAAAACAAAACTTCATAACAGGAAGCATAGAACAGATCATAGCGCACATAGAACAGATCATAGCGCACATAGAACAGATCATAGCGCACATAGAACAGATCTACCGCTTCTTAGACTTGCTTCAACGAGAATTACAGATCTATTGAACTGTGAATTTGGTTGGACAAAAAGTTACATATTGCAGGTTTTTGGTCCACAGCAATGCTTAAACCACATCAGGAGACCACTTTTAAGGTAGAAGACTTTTGGATTTATGGGTGTCGTGATCTTTTAAATGAAGTGCAACAATGTTCCTGTAGCGCTCATGTGGTTGCAGAGTTACCAAAACAATTTTCCAAATTTGATGCAAATTATAATGACATCATTCTGCCAAGTAGGCATAGGCTACTTTTGTAGGTTTTTGGGAAAGCCTTTCCATGTCTACCAGAATAAGCTTATCATTAGGGTTATCGCTAACAGCTGTTCATGTGCGAGCACTGCATACACAGGCAGGGCACTCCTGTGCCGTTTCAAAAAGTTGCAGGTAAATACAAAACACTGATGCTAACTGACTGAACGGAATAGGCTACAGAAATGTCTAAACTAACTGTGTTGTTATTAGGGGTGTGACAACCTGGCTATACTTCTAATCGTATCCATAAATTGACAGTTGATAATCGTGATCGGAAAAAACTGAAGTGTTTATTATGCCTAAGTAGATGTCAAAATATATATCTCCCTGCAGGGTTACAGTCCAAAAAATCTGTAGATTAGGAGCAGAGGTGTCTGTGTGTCATGTCCTCAAAACTTGCAGCAGCCAGACAAGTTTGCTGTAACTCAGAATGCGCATTAATGTTTCTCTCTTTTCTGCGTTGTGTAATAATTTTTTTTAAAGACAGGAAGCGAAGTGTTTGCAATGACATCTTCGGTATGCATTGTGTGATTTTAACCAATTATGAGTAGGCCTTATGTGGAAACACTTATCTTCCGCTACCTTTTTTCCTACAAAACATAGTATAGAAATCTGCCTTTTCACATATGTTGATGTTGGGGTAGTGCTGGAGAGGATGTATATGAAGCAGGAAAAAAATGACATTTTGAATTAAATTGAAAAATAACTAGATGGTAACATTACATGAAGTAAAGTTGTTGAATTCAGAAAGTATTCAGACCCCTTCACTTTTTCCAATTTGTTATATTATAACCTTATTCTAAAATGGATTAAATAAAACATTTTCCTCATCAATGTACACAATACCCCATCAAAAATATTGGGGAAAAAACACAAAAAACAACAGAAATACCCTATTTACATAACAATTCAGACCCTTTGATTGTCAGTAGAGCTCCGAGACAGGATTGTGGCAAGGCACAGATCTGAGGATGGTACCAAAACATTGCAGCATTGAAGGTTCCCAAGAACACAGTGGCCTTCAACATGATTCAATGGAAGAGGTTTGGAACCACCAAGACTTTTCCTAGAGCTGGCCACCCGGCCAAACTGAACAAACGGGGGAGAAGGCCCTTGGTCTGGAAGGTGACCAAGAACCTGATGGTCACTCTGACAGAGCTCCAGAGTTTTTCTGTGGAGATGGGAGAACCTTCCAAAAGGACAACCATCTCTGCAGCACTCCGCCAATCAGGCCTTTAAGGAGGTAGAGTGGCCAGAGGGAAGCCTATCCTCAGTAAAAAGGCACATGAGAACCCACTTAGAGTTTGCTAAAAGGACTCTCAGACCATGAGAAACAAAATTATCTAGTCTGATGAAACCAAGATGGAAATTTTTGGTATGAATGCCAAGCATCATGTCTGGAGGAAACCAAGCACCGCTCATCACCTGACCAATACCATCCCTACGGTGAAACATGGTGGTGATAGCATCATGCTGTGGGGATGTTTTTCAGTGACAGGGACTGGGAGACTAGTCAGGAATGAGTAAAAGATGAACGGAGCAAAGTAAATAACTCCTTGATGAAAACCTGCTCCAGAGTGCTCAAGACCTCAGATTGGGGCCAAAGTTCACCTTCCAACAGGACAACGACCCTAAGCACACAGCCAAGACAACGCAAGAGTGGCTTTGGGGCAAGTCTCTGAATGTCCTTGAGTGACGCAGCCAGAGCCTAGACATCTCTGGAATGACCTGAAAAAAGCTGTGCAGTCATCCCCATCCAAACTGACAGAGCTTGAGAGAATCTGCATTTAAGAATGGGAGAACCTCCCCAAATCCAGGTGTGCCAAGCTTGTAGCATCATACCCAAGAAGACTCAAGGCTATTAGGCTATAATCGCTGCCAAAGGTGCTTCAACAAAGTACCGAGTAAACGGTCTGAATAGTTACAGTAGTTACAGTTTTTCACAATTCCTGACATTTAATCCTAGTAACAATTCCCTGTCTTAGGTCAGTTAGGATCACCCTTCATTTTAAGAATGTGAAACGTCAGAAAAATAGTAGAGAATTATTTATTTCAGCTTGTATTTCTTTCATCACATTCCCAGTGGGTCAGAAGTTTACATACACTAAATTCGCATTTGGTAGCATTGCCTTTTATATTGTTGAATTTGGGTCAAAGGTTGCGGGTAGCCTTCCACAAGCTTCCCACAATAAGCTGGGTGAATTCTGGCCCATTCCTCCTGACAGAGCTGGTGTAACTGAGTCAGGTTTGTAGGCCTCCTTGCTCACACACACTTTTTCAGATCTGCCCACAAATACTCTATATGATTGATGTCAGGGCTTTGTGATGGCCACTCCAATACCTTGACTTTGTTGTCCTTAAGTCATTTTGCTAGAAATGTGGAAATATGCTTGGGGGCATTGTCCATTTGGAAGACCCATTTGCGACCAAGCTTTCACTTCCTGACTGATGTCTTGAGATGTTGCTTCAATATATCCACATAATGTTTCTGCCTCATGATGCCATCTATTTTGTGAAGTGCACCAGACCCTCCTGCAGCAAAGTACCCCACAAAATGTTGCTTCCACCCTCGTGCTTCACGGTTGGGATGGTATTCTTCAGCTTGCAAGCCTCCCCCTTTTTCCTCCAAACATAACAATGGTCATTATGGCCAAGCAGTTCTATTTTTGTTTCATCAGACCAGAGAAAATTTCTCCAAAAAGTACAATATTTGTCTCCATGTGCAGTTGCAAACCGTAGTCTGGCTTTTTTTATGGCGGTTTTGGAGCAGTGGCTTGTTCCTTGCTGAGCGGCCTTTCAAGTTATGTCGATATAGGACTTGTTTACTGTGAATATAGATACTTTTGTACCCGTTTCCTCCAGCATCTTCACATGGTCCTTTGCTGTTGTTCTGGGATTGATTTGCACTTTTTGCACAAAAGTACATTCATCTTTAGGAGGCAGAACGCATCTCCTTCCTCAGCGGTATGACGGCTGCGTGGTCCCATGGTGTTTATACTCTACTACTAATCTTTGTGCAGATGAATTTGGCACCTTCAGGCGTTTGGAAATTGCTCCCAAGGATGAACCAGACCTCTGGAGGTCTACACATTTTTTTCTGTCTTGGCTGATTTCCCCATGATGTCAAGCAAAAAGGCACTGGGTTTGATGGTAGGCCTTGAAATACATTCACAGGTACAACTACAATTGACTCAATGTATGTCAATTAGCCTATCAGAAGCTTCTAAAGCCATGACATTTTCTGGAATTTTCCAAGCTGTTTAAAGGCACAGTCCATTTAGTGTATGTAAACTTCTGACCAACTGGAATTGTGATAGTGAATTATAAGTGAAATAATCTGTCTGTAAACAATTGTTGGAAAAAAGACTTGTGTCATGCACAAAGTAGATGTCCTTACCGACTTGCCAAAACTAGTTTGTTAACAAGAAATTTGTGGAGTGGTTGAAAAACAAGTTTTAAATTACTCCAACCTAAGTGTACGTAAACTTACGACTTCAACTGTATGTACATTTGATCGTTTGTGTTTTTTTTACATTGGCAAATTTCTAAAAACCTGTTTTTTGCTTTGTCATTATGGGGTAGTGTGTGCAGATTGATGAGGGGGAAAAAATATTTTATTCATTCTAGAATAAGGCTGTAACGTAACAAAATGTGGAAAGTTTATGGGGTCTGAATACTAATCAGAATGCACTGTACGCTAGATTTAGAGATATTTGGCAACTTTAGTTGTGAATGATACAAACCTTAATGTATTAAAAAACAATATATATATGGGCTGCATGATGAGACTATAGGTGATTGATGATTTGAGGAAGTTGCTAAAAAAGCTTGCACTCTGTTCGCTGTTCTCTCAGCGAGAGTTCGGGAACATCGATAGTAACATGTTGTTTTCACAATGAAACATATTTCATTAAAAACGGTTGGCAGCCCCTCTCTCTGCACACTGGAGAAGGGAATAAAGGACAGAGAGAAGGAGATGGTAACATGGTGATGAGATGTTCTGTTGCTAAAAGGTAAAGATGTCAGCCTATTAATTATTAAAATATAAAAAAATGCGCTATTACTTGGCTATTCAAAATCAAATTGAAATTCATTATAAATGTAGGGCTTCCTCTGTAAGCTAACCTGCACAATCAATGAACAAACAGCATGGCTTAGGCCTACATGTTTTCTCGCAGACTCATGGATAGAACATTTGGAGCATTGCATAAGCTAACCAGTCCCCCATTATGCATAATAATACAGTCCACACAAAGGTGATTACTATAATTGTTTACATTTTGGAGTATAGGCTAGACCAATTACAGTACGTACCAAAAACATAGTTAAAAAAATAAATAATAATTGTGTGCATAATATGGGGTAGACTATGCATTATATAATGGCAAAGTCATTATTTTAATTCGGGGTTGTTCGGGCTTGGGCTCATATATAGGCCTATGTACATGTATAAGCTCTAATATGCGTATGGTTGATTTGAATGAATCGTCACCTTAGAAATTGCTGTCCATTTCGTTTTGTTAGGCTTTGAAACAAACATCCAAAACGACCCTGTTTTCCTCTCATTTTCAACCTGTTGTTGAACTTCTTTCTTCAAATTGATCAATCACAGTAAGATCAGTTTTAAAGCATGATAATGTTTTGATGATAAGTGATAGATGTGATTTTTGATGTCATTTGCATTAATATCAGAATGGTTAGAGGGAAAATAGAGCCCTGAGTACCAGTCAATTAGCGACCTGATGGTCGTTAGTCAGTTGGGTACTACCAATGCATGACCAGAGAGCATAAAAGGAGATTACCGTGGAATTGTACTATGGTCATGACTCATACGGTCACCGCAACAGCCCTAACTATTCCCAGTATTGTAAAACATCATCATTACACAATCAAATCAATGATGTGTGTATTCTACCTGTGTTATCAATGATAATACCACAAATTATTGTAAGTTAACTGATCAATATAATGTTTGATTTAAATGCTGTGCAAGAAGAATGATTTTCTTAATAATCGTGTTCACATGAGCACATTTGATGATAAGGCTACCTGATGGGACATTGAAAAAATGAAAAACTCACAAGGCAGGTGCTGTTAAGCTCCCACAATGTAGTGTTTTGAAAAATAGTAACCATATTTCAACTTGTTTCACAAGAACACCACTAAACCCTTGTTAAGTTTAATCATATAGGTTAGAGCTAGATAAAAGCAAAATAATCCATGAGAGAGAGAGTCCAAATTTACACAGCTGTGTGCAGGTTACTTTTGAACTGTAAAAACGGCTACTAAATTTAATCCAACACTACATTGTGTGGTTTACCTCTGTGTGAGTGTGTGTCCCTAAACTGTGAATAGAATATGATTGAGTGAAAATATTACAATTTCTAACTGAATCTATAAGATTAAGTGTATGTCAATCACTGTAAATCACAGCCTGTTGATTTACTTTCTGGCAATGTTTATGACATTTTAGCTGACATACGAATGGTGAAAGCTACGAAAGATGTTCAGATTTAAGGGTTGGGTACCCAGGTGTGTGTGTGTGTATGTATGAGTGATGCTTGTTGGGGTACATTACTGTTAATTGCTACAGTGTGTAGTGTGAGGTGATATGTGATTATTCACTGAGGATATAGACCTACAGCAGATGTGCAAGGACAGAACATCCTTGCGGGTCATCAACTACTCCAACAAACAGTCTGGAATGGATAACTGCTAAGGAGATAAACAGTTGTATAAAAATGTGTCCAATTACAAAGATTAAAAAACATTTATATTATCACACAATCAAAACAATGATGCTATTAATTGTGTGTTCTGCTTCTGTTCTAATCTGTTGTCAATGTTCATAAACACACACACAGAGACTGTGATGATGACACTGCTTAATTGATAACCACACTAACCTATATATGAAAGGGAAAAGTAGAAAGAATGACAGCCAAGGGTTTTACTCAACCTACAGGTCAAATCAATTTAGTTAGCTAGTTACAGACAACATGAACAACAAGCAAGCTAACGTTACTCAAAGTTCATTAGCTAGCTAGCTAAATAAACCCACAGGTCAGGCTAGCTAGCTAGCTAGCTAAAATTATGAACATGAGTTACATCATGTGCATTACACTCAGACATTAGCTAGCTCGCTAAAGTACATTTAGCCAGATATAGCTAGCTAGGCAGCTAACTAATGTTAGCTATTATAGCTAGCTAGCTACTAAGTTAACACTAACACTAGCTAGTAACACTTGTCTTACCGATCAAACAAACGGTGGAGGACACTGTGCAATGTGTTTTATTAGCTAGCTATCTCGTCAGCTAACGTTGGATAGCTGCTGGTAGTTGCTGCTTAACCAACTAGCTAGCTACACTAACCAAATCCAGGCAGTCAACTAATGTTATAATCAGCTGAGTGTGTCTCTCTGTGGGTAGCCTGCCTGGTAGTCCTAAAGTTAGTTTGGAATTTGTTTGCGTGCTTGGAATCTTAGCTGTGTGGGCATGTGATGCTGTGTTCCATCTTTTACATTGGACGACAGTAAATGTGTAAAGTAAGGTGTGTGATAGATGGCTAACTAACCAAAGGTTTGAGAAGCATCCAGCTAAAAGATACTGATATTTACCTCAGTAGTATACCCCCTAGCTAGTGCGTGATAGACCTTTCAGTGCAACCCGTTTGTCACTAGGGTTTATTCACTAGGAAACAAATACGATGAAATGGAGTGACCATACCAATAGAACCTAGAATTTTATTATATAGGAATCACCTTGTCTTGTTGGCATTATGCAGTGTAACATTAATCAGGTGCAAAAGTAGCTGTCTCATTCTCCTTCATTCATTCAAGCTTTGCTAACATGCTTTTTTCTAGTTGTTGTGGCCTGTCAAAAAATGCAGTCTGTGTTGAAACGAGAGAAAGTAATGATGGTTCTGCGAATGAGTATTCAAGCATTTCGCTACATTCGCATTAACATATGCTAACCATGTGTATGTGACAAATAAATTTGACATAGTAACAGACATGAGAGCTGTTACTTTTCAACACCCTAAACTCTGATAAACACCTGTAACTTGATTGGTAGATGATATTTCTGTTCTGATTTTGAGATTTAAAATGGCAGAGAAGTAGACAAAGATTTCATATGCTCGAACTTGTCTAACTTGTTGGGGGAGTGGTCAAAGTAGTAGTTGTTTTCAAAAGTTCAGAGAAAATGTCATCAATGCGGTTACTAAAACAGCTGTAACGTTTGATCAGTACCAGATCATTTTGTTATGACTTCAGATTTGAATAGCAGGGAAGTAGTCAAAGATGTCATACCACCTAACTTGTTGTCTAGGTTGTTGGCAAACAACTGCAAAGGTTGCATTGTTTACAGTGAATAGAATGTTAGGAGAGAAGCTGTCACAATGGGACCTTTAGAATGCTGAAGAACTCCCATGAATGTGGATGGAAGACAAAAAGAAGCACAAAAAGTATAAAATATATCAAAAAGTCGTATACAAGCAACTCAATCCAGACCAGTCTACACGTTTTAAAAAGTTTGAACTGCGTTTCTAGCTTAAAACGGTAGAGGAGTAGCATTCAAAATAATAAGAAGTATGTAGAAGATTAAATGTGGGGACTCCTGCTTCGCAAGCCCCATTAATAAAGAATTTATCTGCACTGCATGTTTGTTATCTGGGCAGCCACACAGTTTTAGAGAAATACATTTTTTTCCAATTAACTAACAATATGCGAACATACCATTCAAACAATGCAGTCAATCCACAGCCATACACTGGCAATTAAGAGTTAAGGTATCTTTGTAGTGACTGTGTGTATTGATACACCATACAAGTGCAACTAATAACTTCACCAAGCTCAAAGGGCTATTCAATGTCTGCTTCTACCAATAGGTTCCCTACTTTGCGAGGCATTGGAAAACCTCTCTGGTCTTTGTGGTTGAATCTGTGTTTGAAATTCACAGCTTGACTGAGGGACCTTACAGATAATTGTGTGGGGTACAGAGAAGAGGTAGTCATTAAAAAAATCATGTTAAAACACTATTATAGCACACAGCGAGTCCATGCAACTCATTATGGGACTTGTTACTCCTGAACATAGGCTTGCCATAACAAAAGGGGTTAAATAGTTATTGGGTCAAGTCATTTTAGCTTAAATTTTATTAAATTGTTTAAAAAAACTAATAAAATACATGATTCCACTGACATTATGAGCTATTGTGTGTAGGCCAGGGAACAAAAATATCAGTTTAATCCATTTTAAATTCAGGCTGTAACACCACAAAATGTGGAAAAAGTCAAGGGATTTGAATACATTGTAAAGGCACTTTATTTTAGAGGCTATTTATACATTCCAGAAAATTGATAGGATCTATGTCACCAACATTGTCTAGGCAACAAGCAGAGGCAACTCATTCCAAATAGGCCTACTAGCACCGCACCGTCACACACTCAGAACCTTGCAGAAATGCTGTTTGACATCTTGCCCCTTCCCGTCGCCACAGGAGTGCGAGGATGTCAATGAGAAAACAGCTTGCGCGCCGGCAATGCCAGGGATAACATATGTTTTACCTAATGAGAGGTTATTCTCAAGCAACTTAGTCAACAAAACCATTAATCGAGTGTCACAGGGGTAAATATTCCTGTGAATATGACAAAGGCAAAAATAACTGTAATAGGGCTGGATTCAAACATCATCATCTAGACTATAGCTCTAAAGCCCAGGCAGCACCAGCAAAGGCAGAAGCAGCAGCAGTAGCCTGTCAGTGTCAGCATATAGGGGATTATAGTCAGCCGCTGTGTTGTGGGTGACAGATAAATTAACTATGTGTGAGAGGGGGTTTGTTATACAACATTGAGTACATATCATCGGGGCTCTCCGTGTTATAACAAACCAGAGCATTTTACTGTTTTGTGGGACGATGTTATATGGCATCTGACTGCCATCGTTGTAAATGTGCAGTGTTTGGAGCGAATTAATCCCAGACCAACATGGATGCGATAGGAGTGGGCCCTAAACTACTGCCTCACTGACATTTCAAATTCATCACCTGCGTATTCCCTCTTGGATTTTGGGGTAGACGTCCTATCCCCTTCGTATTATTGTTCAGAATGTCATTGTTATTATAAGACCTAACAAGTTAAGGTAGCGGTTATAGCGTTGGGCCAGTAACTGAAAGGTCGCTGGTTCAAATACCCGAACCGACAAATTGGAAAATGTACACTACCGTTCAAAAGTTTGGGGTCACTTAGAAATGTCTTGTTTTAGAAAGAAAAGCAATTATTTTGTCCATTAAAATAACATCAAATTGATCAGGAAAACAATGTAGACATTGTTAATGTTGTAAATGACTATTGTAGCTGGAAGCATATTTTTTATGGAATATCTACATAGGTGTACAGAGGCCCATTATCAGTAACCATCACTCCTGTGTTCCAATGGCATGTTGTGTTAGCTAATCCAAGTTTATCATTTTAAAAGGCTAATTTATCATTAGGAAACCCCTTTGCAATTATGTTAGTACAGCTGAAAACTGTTGTCCTGATTAAAGAAGGAATAAAACAGGCCTTTTTTTTTTACTAGTTGAGTATCCGGAGCGTCAGCACTTGTGGGTTCGATTACAGGGTCAAAATGGCCCGAAACAAAGACCTTTCTTCTGAAACTCGTCAGTCTATCCTTGTTCTGAGAAATGAAGGCTATTCTATGAGAGAAATTGCCAAGTTGCCTCACAAGTCCTCAACTGGGCGCTTCTTTAAATAGTACCCGCAAAACACCAGTCTCAATGTCAACAGTGAAGAGGCAACTCCGGGATGCCGGCCTTCTAAGCAGAGTTTCAAAGAAAAAGCCATATCTCAGACTGACCACTAAAAAGAAAATATTAAGATGTGCAAAAGAACACAGACACCGGAGTCGCCTCTTCACTGTTACGTTGAGACTGGTGTTTTGGGGGTACTATTTAATGAAGCTGCCAGTTGAAGACATGAGGCGTCTGTTTCTCAAACTAGACACTCTAATGTACTTGTCCTCTTGCTCAGTTGTGCACCGGGGCCTTCCACTCCTCTTTCTATTCTGGTTAGAGCCCGTTTGCGCTGTTCTGTGAAGGGAGTAGTACACAGCCTTGTACGAGATCTTCAGTTTCTTGGCTATTCCTCACATGGAAGTCTTCATTTCTCATAACAATAATAGACTGATGAGTTTCAGAAGAAAGGACTTTGTTTCAGGCCATTTTGAGCCTGGAATCGAAACCACAAATGCTGATGCTCCAGATACACAACTAGTATAAAGACGGACAGTTTTATTGCTTCTTTAATCAGGACCACAGTTTTCAGCTGTGCTAACATAATTGCAAAAGGGTTTTATGATGATCAATTAGCCTTTTAAAATGATAAACTTGGATTAGCTAACAACATGCCATTGGAACACAGGAGTGATGGTTGCTGATAATGGGCCTCTGTACGCCTATGTAGATATTCCATAAACAAAATCTGCCGTTTACAGCTACAATAGTCATTTACAACATTAACAAATGTCTACACTGTATTTCTGATCAATCTGATGTTATTTTAAATGGAGGGGAAAAAAGTGTTTTTCTTTTTTTTTTAAAGAACATTTCTAAGTGACCCCAAACTTTTGAACGGTAGTGTATATTTTTTGTCCTTCCACGTTCCAGTCCATTCTGTTCCATTTGGTACCAAATGAATACAACCTAGGCTGAGCACACAAGGGACTTCACTCATACTCAAAATACAGAAAACAAAGCCCTTGTAAATGTATTTTAGAATGGAGGGTTCTTTGTAAGGACGCTCTAATTAACAGAGGCTGGTCGTCAAACCAAGGAGATTCCCCATGAGAAAGTGAAAGAGAGAGACAGAGCAAGAGATGGGGCGAACACAGGGCATTTACATGCAGGATGCGGAGACAGGCACAGGTAACACGAGTCAGCTACCTGAGCGTCATACAATAGCAAAGCCGTAATGAGCAGAGCAGGAATCATCTGTTAATTTGGGCTGAACATGTACACACGCTGCCCTTTGAACATATGGCACTAAAACACTGCTATGTAACCTGAGTGAGCAAGTGAGCTCCAGTTGCTTCCAGAGAATATTTAAATATGCAAGAGCTGGGTTATATTCATTAGGCCAGCAAATTGCCTGAAACACGGAGGGACTAGCTGAACCTGTCCAATAAGAAATGCTTGTTTTTGTTTTCCATTACATTTTTTTTTGCTAAGGTACAGTGAGCCCGAATGAATACAACCAATACTTAATTCTGTGATTTAGTCCACATATGTCGTTCTATGTGGTAACATAGGGTTTTACATTATTCACTTGCTCATTGCTGCTTAGACTATACAGTGCATTCAGAAAGTAATCAGACCCCTTAACGTTCTCCACATTTGTTACGTTACAGCCTTATTCTAAAAGGGATTCAATTGTGTTTCCCCTTATCAATATCAATACCGCATAATAACAAACCAAAAACAGGTTTAGAATTTACTAACTCATAAAAAAATGTACTGATATCACACTATATAAATATTCAGACCCTTTACTCAGTACTTTGTTGGAGTACCTTTGGCAGCGATTACAGCTACAAACTTGGCACTAGAGGTCGACTGATTATGATTTTTCAACGCCGATACCGATTATTGGGGGACCAAAAAAAGCTGATACCGATTAAATCGACCAATTTTTATGTGTAATAATGACAATTACAACAATACTGAATGAACACTATTTTACCTTAATATAATACATCAATAAAATCAATTTAGCCTCAAATAAATAATGAAACATGTTCAATTTGGTTTAAATAATGCAAAAACAAAGTGTTGGAGAAGAAAGTAAAAGTGCAATATGTGCCATGTAAGAAAGCTAACGTTTAAGTTCCTTGCTCAGAACATATGAAAGCTGGTGGTTCCTTTTAACATGAGTCTTCAATATTCCCAGGTAAGAAGTGTTAGGTTGTAGTTATTTTAGGACAATTTCTCTATATACCATTTGTATTTCATTAATCTTTGAATATTGGATATTATTATAGGCACTTTAGTATTGCCAGTGTAACAGTATAGCTTCTGTCACTCTCCTCGCTCCTACCTGGGCTCGAACCAGGAACACAACGACAACAGCCACCCTCGAAACAGCGTTACCCATCGCTCCACAAAAGCCGCGGCCCATGCAGAGCAAGGGGAACAACCACTCCAAGTCTCAGAGCGAGTGACGTTTGAAACGCTATTAGCGCGCACCCCGCTAACTAGCTAGCCATTTCACATCGGTTACACCAGCCTAATCTCGGGAGTTGATGGGCTTGAAGTAATAAACAGCGCAACGCTTGAAACACAGCAACGGGCTGCTGGCAAAACGCACAAAAGTGCTGTTTGAATTAATGTTTACAAGCCTGCTGGTGCCTACCATCGCTCAGTCAGACTGCTCTATCAAATCATACACATAAGTATAACATAACACAGAAATACGAGTCTCAGGTCATTAATATGGTAGAATCTGGAAACTATCATCTCGAAAACAAGACGTTTATTCTTTCAGTGAAAAAAAGGAACTGTTCCGTATTTTATCTAACGGTTGGCATCCTTAAGTCTAAATATACCTGTTACATTGCACAACCTTCAATGTTATGTCATAATTACGTAAAATTCTGGCAAATTAGGCGGCCCAAACTGTTGCATATACCCTGAATCTGCGTGCAATGAACGCAAGAGAAGTGACACAATTTCACCTGGTTAATATTGCCAGCTAACCTGAATATCTTTTAGCTAAATATGCAGGTTTAAAAATATGTACTTCGGTGTATTGATTTTAAGAAAGGCATTGATGTTTATGGTTAGATACACATTGGAGCAAGGACAGTCCTTTTTCGCGAATACGCACCGCATCGATTATATGCAACGCGGGACAACCTAGATAAACTAGTAATATCATCAACCATGTGTAGTTATAACTAGTGATTATGATTGATTGATTGTTTTTCATAAGATAAGTTTAATGCTAGCTAGCAACTTACCTTGGCTTACTGCATTCGCGTAACAGGCAGGCTCCTCGTGGAGCGCAATGTAAGGCAGGTGGTTAGAGCATTGGAGTAGTTAACTGTAAGGTTGCAAGATTGAATCCCCAAGCTGACAAGGTAAAAATCTGTCGTTCTGCCCCTGAACAAGGCAGTTAACCCACCGTTCCTAGGCCGTCATTGAAAATAATAAAATAATAATTGCCTAGTTAAATAAAAAGGTGTAGATATTTATTATTAAATCGGCCAAAAATACAGATTTCAGATTGTTATGAAAACTTGAAAATTTCAAATCGGCCATTCCGAATAAATCGGTCGACCTCTACTTGGCACACCAACATTTGGGGAGTTTCTCCCATTCTTCTCTGCAGATCCTCTCAAGCTCTGTCAGGTCTCTCCAGGGATGTTCGATCGGGTTCAAGTCCGGGCTCTAGCTGGGCCACTCAAGGACATTCAGAGACTTGTCCCGAAGCCACTTCTGCGTTCTCTTGGCTGTGTTCTTAGGGTCATTGTCTTGTTGGAAGGTGAACCTTCGCCCCAGTCGGAGGTCCTGAGTGCTTTGGAACAGGTTTTCATCAAGTATCTCTCTGTACTTTGCTCCATTCATCTTTCCCTCGATCCTGACTAGTCTCCCAGTCCATGCTGCTGAAAACAAATCCCAACAGCATGATGCTGCCACCACCATGCTTCACTGTAGAGATGGTGCCAGGTTTCCTCCAGACATGAAGCTTGGCATTCAGGCTAAATTCAATCTTGGTTTCATTAGCCAATAGAACTTATAATTCTCACGAGAGAAGCAAGCTATAATGTGCTTTTTTACTTTGAAGTGGCTTCCATCTGGCCACTCCACCATAAAGGCCTGACTGTGGAGTGCTGCAGAAATGGTTGTCTTTCTGGAAGGTCCACCCATCTCCACCGAGGAACTCTGGAGCTTTGTCAGAGTGGCCATCGGATTCTTTGTCACCTCCATGACCAAGGCCCTTCTCCTCCGATTGCTCAGGTTGGCCGGGCGGCCAGCACGAGGAAGAGTTTTGGTGGTTACAAACTTCTTCCATTTAAGATTGATGGAGGCCACTATGTTCCTGGGGACCTTCAATGATGCAGACATTTTTTGGTACCCTTCCACGGATCTGTGCCTCGAAATCCTTTGCCAGAGCTCTACGGAAAGTTCCTTTGACCTCATGGCTTGGTTTTTGCTCTGACATGCACTGTCAAATGTGGGACATTATATAGACAGGTGTGTGCCTTTCCAAATCATGTCCAATTAATTTAAATTTACAGGTGGACTCCAAGCAAGTTGTAGAAAAATCTCAAGGATGCTCAATTTTTCTTTTACCTGTTTTTTTGCTTTGTCATTATGGGGTATTGTGTGTAGATGGATGAAGAAAAAATATTATTTAAATCAATTGTATTATAAAGGCTGTAACAAAACAAAATATGAAAAAAGTCAAGGGGTCCGAATACACTGTACCTCAAGGCAACCTCCTGCCATGAGACTGTGCCTATGGCTGCTTGTTAAAGTGAATAAAACAAGAACTTGTCACTCGGTGCATGAAATCCTGCACTAAGACGTGCTCAGCTGTGTTTGATGTTACCGTCACTAGTACAACCATCAGGTATGGTGATTAGATTTCTTAATTGTGTGTTTAAGCATTACACAAAGGTTCATTAGACCTACTTATCTCACATGTAACCACTACTGAACCCAAGACATGGGAACAAAATCTATTTATCAGAGGCTACATTAGGGAAGGAATCTAAAGCGTTGATGGGTCAAAAGAACATCGTTAACAAGCAGTGGCTGCTAAATGATTTCCTAGGTGACCCATACCTCATAATTACTGCCTTGCTTTAAGTTGCATCTCCTCATTTAATGTCTTGCTTGCCCTATTAGTGACCGTAAATTGCTAGCAATCATGCATTTTAGGTCCAGTATCAGGAGCAAGGCTGGGTTTAATGTACTGTAAAAATGGCTAACCTTCATTTGGGAGAGCATGAGTTCTGGCACGTGTAACTCAAAGGACACATGCATGCATGCATGCATGTATGTATGTATGTATGTATGTATGTATGTACACACATATACAAATCAAATCAAAATCAAATCAAATGTATTTATATAGCCCTTCGTACATCAGCTGATATCTGAAAGTACTGTACAGAAACCCAGCCTAAAACCCCAAACAGCAAGCGATACAGGTGTAGAAGCACGGTGGCTAGGAAAAACTCCCTAGAAAGGCCAAAGCCTAGGAAGAAACCTAGATATATATATACACACACACACACACACACACACACACACACACACATCCTTGAGATGACAATATAATTAAAAGCGACTTTCATCATCTTTGTTTCATGTTGTGCTCGAGGAGACATCCGAGCTGTCCACATAGTCTGACAAATGAAGGACATCATTGCAAATTAAAATCATGACCAAAAATGAATCCGGTGGGGTAGGCCTACAGTATATTCCCTTAAACAAACTGAAGCAACCTAGTAAAGTCCTCTTAATCAGCAAAGTTCTTGTCACCTGTGCCCCATACATCTCCTCTGCTGGCTGTCATTCCCAGACAACAACAACTAGGACTTTAAAAGTCCGCAGCTATGTCACAATGACAGAATCTCATACTCATGGATGAGGTGATTATATGACGGTGTCAATATGTCACCGGGTCGGCCCTGACACTTTAGTCCCCGGCAAAGAACTGCCCTCTTAATCTTTGACAGGGACAACAGGCTGCTGCATGCATTCTGGAGAGGCATGGAAACAATGATAAGAAGGGGCTACTAATGCCACCTCTCCAACTCAGCCAAGGGAGCACATTTACATGTCAAAGCCCCAAGCCACTCTGTACTAGGAGGAGTCTCATCTTCTCTCCCTCCTGAATCTCACTCGTTCCTGTTCCATCTCTATTTCGCGGTCTCCCTTTATCCCCACACACAGTCAGAGCAGACCCCTGGGGAGTGATAGCAGAATAATGGGCCAAGCACAATGCATTGTGTTTGTGTGTGTGTGTGTACGCACGTATGTCAGTGAGAGGGAGAGAGAGTACAAAACAAGAGCGAGAAAGACCTCTCCTCTCATCGCCCCTCTGTCCTGGCTGCTCTGGTGACGCTGGCAGGGTCTGAAATGCTCTCTGTGGTCACACAGCGGTAGATTATGGAGCATGCCACTGGAGTGTGGAAAGCCTTTAAGGAGCAGCTGCTCCACGGGATGTTTACTCCCACAGGAGCTGAAATATTGATCACTCCCAGCCAGGCAAAGCACAGGCCCCAACCAGCTCCATGTATAATTGAAGTGGGATCTCTCTTGAGCACAGCAGTCAAAAAGGGAGAAGAGGAGTTAACCAGAGAAACCCAAAGTCCCACCAGTTCCCTTTTTGATGTACATAAATCATATGGAATTTCAGATGTGTGTGCTTTGATCAGTCGTCCTGCATGGATTGGGGGAGAGCAGAGGTGAGAGAAGAGTACAAAGGGATGTAACATGTTGACGAGAACTTGGGAAGTGAGGAATTTGGGTTGTTTTTGACAACTGGTTGCACTGGTTTTATTTGATCCATTTTGGTCCGGGGGTTAAGTTTAGTTAAATGGACAAATGTATGATGTCTACCATTACCGCACATCTGCTATTATTTCTTTATTTTACGAGGCAAGTCAGTTAAGAACAAATTCTTATTTTCAATGACGGCCTTGGAACAGTGGGTTAACTGCCTGTTCAGGGGCAGAACGACAGATTTGTACCTTGTCAGCTCGGGGATTCGAACTTGCAACCTTTCGGTTACTAGTCCAACGCTCTACACAGGCTACCCTGTGTATGTGCTCTAAGCTCAGTGGGGATTTCTCCTTAAGAAACCACTGTGCTCTTTTGAGAGCTCGAATGCAAAAACAAAATTATTCTACTCACTGATGTTCAAATGTTCTCAGTGACTGCCTTTCAATACGTACCGTTTTGAAGCTATGTAATGGTGTGTGTTCAGAACAAAAACTCCTATATCACTCAAACATAAAGTACAGTGCATTAAAGCTGTGCGTCCTTCCAGGTACAATTTCTACACTATTGAATTGTGCTTGTTTTTGGAAAAAGATGGAATAAAATGGAGTGATCAGAATGAGAGGATGAACTAAGGAACAGAGCTTCCAACTCCATTAGCCGAGCTCAATTCTCAGGCCATCTATGGCACAACAGTGCCATCTACTGCCCAAAACTGATAGTCTCAAACTTACTTGAGGTGGAGAATGAAAACTGTTAATATCACCAGAGGAAGGGGCGAAGCGAGAGAGCCCACACCCATCAGAATCTGTCCACGTGGGAATACTGCGATAAGCAGACCCTCTGCCTTCCAGCCTTTGCCTCCCATTGTTAGGACGGAGACAAGACCATCTTGTCATCATATACAGCATCTCTGATATCACCAAAACAACTTAAAATGTCAAGTTTCACCAATAAGCGCAACAGGTACTATTAACAAGGCCTACAGACAAAATGAGTGAAGGAGCTTATTTACATAACTGGGACACTTGAGGAACCAGATAATCATGAATTAAAGTATAAATATCATACCCCCACAAAGATTCTAACCTCCCCTTTTATTGTAATGGTGAGAGGTTAGCATGTCTTGGGGGGTATGACATTATTCCCGATTCATTCAGGATTATCTGTAATCATGGTGGCATCCACATTCATGTAGAAGTGTAAAGAAACATTCTATTCTCATTTACAATTAAAGTGACTCCAAAATGGCACACTACATTATTTACCACTCATTTCTATTGGGCACAAAAATGATCTGAAACGCAACCAAAACAAACAGCAAATGCATCCAACAAGTTTATAGAGAGTCACTTGACGTAATCATTGCGTGCTAGGAATATGTGGCCAAATACTAAAACTTTTGACTACTTTAATACACATAAATTAATTTGTCCCAATACTTTTGGTCCCCTAAAATGGGGAGACTATGACAAAAAGTGTTGTAATTTTGAAACGGTTCACCAGAAATGGATAAAAAATATCCTCAAATGAAAGCTGACAGTCTCCACTTTAACCTCAGTCATTGGAGGGGGGGGGGGGGGGGAGTGTCACTGTCCCAATACTTTTGGAGCTCTCAGTATGCATCATTGTATTCTATGGTTGCAAATGCAATTTCAAACCTTACGTTCGCTACAATCGTTTAATGATAGCATTCAACAAAACATTTCTGTTTTCTCTGCTCATGAATAGGCAATTAAGCAACAATAGTCTACATCTCAAATCTAAACATGGAAAGTTAAACACTGAAATAAAAGTAGTTATTCTGTGATTAAAAGTTCCTTTTAAGTCAATTCTGTGTCCATAAACACCATAAACATCCTCATTGACATGATGATAACGCCTCACATATGTCTGGAGAAAGAGCGAGCGAGACAGAGAGGAGAGATTTAATAGGAGCTTTTTCCTTCTGCCTTTAATCCCTCTGATTGTTTGAGTCATTCTCCTTGCCTGATATTAAAACCAATCCATCATGGCTGACAGGACCTATGCAATTTCACTGAGCTCCCCCGCTGCTCAGCTAGAATGCCGAGACTTTATTTGGATATCAAACAGCAATTTGCCACTCATAAACACCAACATGAATGCAGTGCAGCAGCCCAAATCAAATGAAAATGAAAGTGCCTCTTGCAGCCTGAAACAACCAGACCTCGGCCACTTTATAATCCTGATAGGATGTGATATGTGTTACGACTGTCTGGGGCTGATGGGATCTGAAATGCGATTTGTTAATTGTTTCTGACCATTCAGGTGGACCTAAACTATGCCTTTTGCAGTAGAGTAACCTACAATATCTTTGGTTAATATACCAGGAGTTCTGAAACATGGTCAATTATTTCAGAGCATCTATTGACAAATGTCTCAACATCCATAGTAATGATTTCCTTTTTCAAGTCATTCCAAATTTCAACAAATAACATTCAAAGTGCATTTTACAATTGTTGCATTAAAGTGGCACGTTTTTTGCTCCTTATCATCATGACTTGAAATGTTTGAACAATATGAACAAAACATTCATAAACCAAGGCATGTAAAAGAAAGGTGGAATTATAGAAGTATGTGTCTGACTGTTGAATGCAGTATTTCTGCCACTTAACTGGTGTTTGAACAATAGGCATGGGGTTAATTCAATTTGATTCAAATCAGGATTAACTGAAAATTTGCTTAATTTATTAACTGAAAATGGCCGTTCAACTCATCAATTGAATGAGCACATCATCCTAAATTGACCCCAACCTTGGGGAAGAAATCTATTTACATCACTTTTATTATTGTGTTATTATCAAGCGACTATTTAGTTTTATTATCAAGCAGCTGACAAATTCAGTCTGTGAACATGCCTTCAGGGTTAACATCATATAAGGCCAGCTATTCAATCCTAACAAAGGTTGGGCTACTCATAAACGTTGATGGCACCAGCAAAACTTCTAGATTGGTTTTTGCAAGGGGAACACAGGCCCAGTCGTCAAATAGCCCTTCAGCAGAGCAAATAGATTAAAAACATTTGAGTGCTAAAACATTGTCACATTCTTAATAGCTTGCCGTCTGAGGGTTCTAATGTGAAATACATATGGCATATTGAGTCAAAACAGCATTGGCCAACAGCTAGCCCAGTTACCCAGCTAACAATTCTAGGGGGAGAACGTTTTTGTAATGTCACGTGTAATGTTCACTTGACGTTTGAGTGTCCAGTTTTACTTTAGTTAGGGGAGCATTTTACAATATGTTACAACAAAAAAACACTGAGGACCTATTTAGAATGTTTTGGCATTAAAGTTAGGAAAACGTTTCCTTCGTGTCAAACTAAAACATACCCAGAACGTGGTTACCATGTTCTCAGAAAACCCAATATTAATGTTCTCGACACGTTTCATGGTACATGGCAAAAACATTAATGTGCCCAGTAATGAGAGTTAGGAGAATATTCCATCAACGTCACACCAAAAAAAAAAACACAGAACACGGTTGCCATGTTCTCCGAATTTAAGATCAAATCAAATGTTATTTGTCACATGCCTTGAATATAACAGCTGTAGATTAAAGTGAACTGCTTACTTACAAGCCCTTAACCAACAATGCAGTTTTATGAAAACGTTTTACCAAAAAAAAATAGATAAGTAATAAAATTGAAAATAAAAGTAACAAATAATTAAACAGCAGCAGTAAAATAACAATAGCATGGCTATATACAGGGCGTACCTGTACAGGGTCGATGTGCAGTGGAAGCGGTTCGTCGAGGTAATTGAGGATAATGTTCTAGACACGTTTCATAGGACGTTGCAAGAACATTCATGTCTCCAGTAATGAGAGTTAGGAGAATATTCCATCAATGTCACACCAAACATACACAGAACATGGTGGCCATGTTCTCAGAATAAATACATTAACCCAATGAGTCCCATCGGCGTGATTAAGGATTTCTAAACCCTTTAAACAGTGTGATTAACAGGGGCTGAGTTAGAGTCCACTGCACATCGACCCTGTACAGGTACGCCCTGTATATAGCCATGCTATTGTTATTTTACTGCTGCTGTTTAATTATTTGATACTTTTATTTTCAATTTTATTACTTATCTATTTTTTTTGTAAAACCTTTTCATAAAACTGCATTGTTGGTTAAGGGCTTGTAAGTAAGCAGGGGCCATGGGCCAGGTCCTGTAGGGGCCATGGGCCAGGTCTTTTTACAAAAATGTATGAAGGATTGAGCTACAAACAATTACAAGCCATCTATGAAAAGCTGAGACTCTTTGCTCGGTGATGCTCACAAGCTACACAATTCGTTAGAAGCTAAGGAGTTCTTCTACATAGAAGATCACAGGAAATCCCAGGACATAGTGCCTATAATACTGTAATAAGCTCACATAGTTGCTGTCAAACTCTAAATGCCACACAGTTGTCACTGACTAGTTGGATATTCATTTCCCACTGAGCAAACCATTTCTGCACTTACAACATTCATACACATTCATTTTTACAGGCTTTTGCCTTGGCGGACCTTATTTTTTAATTGACATTTGTCAATAAAACTAATGTATGCAACTGTTTCATGCCTATTGGTCTATAGGTTAAATTTGCATAATTCCATGGAATGACATTGGAGTCAGATTTTTATCATAAAACCGGAACACTGTGAGAGTCTACCAGATAAGGCTCTGTCTCTCGTCAGAGTGAGCCATGAGCAAACCAGAGAAGACTCGTTGCTAGGCAACGCAGATGCAGGCTGTAGCACAGGGAGCAGCAGCACAGAGGGAGAGGCAGAGAGGTGCAGCATACATGCAGCAGCTAACAACAACAGCTAAGCTAGCAACCAAAAAAAAGAAAAGTTTCTCTCCTGTTATATTGGTTTTTATATCAACTTTCTGTCGTTGTCCAGAAGCCAAATGCATTATCTGAGTCATACCGACAACCCATGGTAGTTGTTGAATATTTAGATGTTCATTTTGGCAAATGTAAAACAATGACACTATATTGCAAAAGTATGTGGACACCCCTTCAAATTAGTGGATTTGGCTATTTCAGCTACACCCGTTGCTGACAGGTGTATAAAATCGAGTACACAGCCATGCAATCTCCATAGACAAATATTGGCAGTAGAATGGCCTTACTGAAGAGCTCAGTGACTTTCAACGTGGCACTTTCACCTTTCCAACAAGTTACTTCGTCAAATTTCTGCTCTGTTAAAGCTGCGCCGGTCAACTGGAGGTGTTGTTTTGTGAAGGAAAAACATCTAGGAGCAACAACTGCTCAGCGAAGTGGTAGGCCACACAAGCTCACAGAACGGGACCGCAGTGTGCTGTCCTCGTTTGCAACACTCACTACTGAGTTCCAAACTGCCTCTGGAAGCAACGTCAACACAAGAACTGTTCGTCGGAAGCTTCATGAAATGGGTTTCCATGGCCGAACAGCAGCACACAAGCCTAAGATCACCATGCGCAATGCCAAGCGTCAGCTGGAGTGGTGTAAAGCTCGCCGCCATTGGACTCTGGAGAAGTGGAAACGTTCTCTGGAGTGATGAATCACGCTACACCATCTGGCAGTCCGACAGGGCGAATCTGGGTTTGGCAGATGCCAGGAGAACGCTACCTGCCCCAATGCATAGTGCCAACTGTACAGTTAGGTGGAGGATGAATAATCATCTGGGGATGTTTTTCATGGTTCAGGCTTGGCCCCTTAGTTCCAGTGAAGGGAAATCTTAACGCTACAACATACAATGACATTCTAGAAAATTCTCTGCTTCCAACTTCGTGGCAACAGTTTGGGGAAGGCCCTTTCCTGTTTTAGCATGACAATGCCCTCGTGCCCAAAACAAGTTACATACAGAAATGGATTGTCGAGATTGGTGTGGAAGAACTTGACTGGCCTGCACAGAGCTCTGACCTTGATGCAGGCCAGTCAAGTTCCTCTGTGCAGGCCAGTGAAATGCAAGGTAATTATAGCAGCAAAGGGGGGACCAACTCTATATTAATACCCATGATTTTGGAATGAGATGTTTGACGAGCAGGTCTTCACATACTTTTGGTCATGTAGCGTATGTATTACATTGTCTGCTTCCAGTAGTTCAGTATGTTCAATAATAAGAGCCAATAGACTTGCTGTTGCCTAGTGATGACCGCACTTAGTCAAAGGGTCGATTGTTTGGTCAATAGGGTGTTGATTGACATAGATTTTCATTTTGTCGACCAGTAGCAAATGTATTCTTTTTGATGGCACGAGACACCCGTCTGATTTCACACCCATCTCAGTGAACTAATCCATTGCAGAGAACAGGGGATGGACCAGTCCAACAAGAAAGGGGGTGTGGCTAAGATGTCTTTCTCCAGTGTGCCCTCTCCCGCCAATTTGTGCACATTCATTGTCTTATAACTTAATTTTATGAATTATTTGCGTATATCAATTCCCCATTACATATATCACCAGTAGTTCATTTACCATTAATTCCTAATCTACAATATTTGTTTGGTTATACTTGGGGCGACAGGTAGCCTAGTGGTTAGAGCATTGGGCCAGAAACTGAAAAGTAGCTAGTTCGATTCCCCGAGCTGACAAGGTTAAAAATCGGTCGTTCTGCCCCTGAACAAGGCTATTTATTTATGTTAATGCATCAAATATATTATTATTCCAGTATTTTACCATTCTCATTGTCTGAGTGGACACGTTGGTTGCAGAGTGCACGACCTATGCTACGCTTCTGAGAAACAAGTTTTGGTTTATCTCATTCCATTTATGAGTTTTGTCAATTTAGTCATTGTCTTTTGTTTGGAGCGCAAATGTCAATGTTGAGCAAGAACACGCACCTGATTATGCATAGAAGTAGGCCTATAGGCTACCTGGCCTAAGTGCAAATATAGGCAAATAAATGTGCCCATTTGGGGATCCGATAGTATTTCTCTTTGGCTTAACGCACCACCTTAATGCGCTTTTGAACATCTCAAAGTAATTTTTCCTTCACCTCAAACAGCAAGCAAACAAAGTCTGTTTTTACATCCATTGAGAATGACAATAGTTGCTTAATGTATTTGAAAACTCTTTCCAGCTCTCTCCCTTGAGGATTACCACTCAGTATGAAAGAGAAAAATGTAATGCCCTGATCCAGTGGAAAATTCATAAAACAGGCCTGCCTGATTACTTCTTATCCCTTGCACAAATAGCCTACAGCTGTGTCTGTCCCGAGCTTTGAGGGCCCAGAAAATGTTATACAATGTTGCAAGTTTGCTAATGCAAGCTTCAGGCCAGACCCAAGTTAATAGCTGATACAATGCTTCAAGTTAGTTGCAGAGAGGCCAACCTAGCCAATGTAATTCATATGATATTTATTTTTATCAGGATATTTTCTACCTGCAGGCTGCAATGTTTTTTATTTGTTGGTTTTATGTAGGCTATTTTCACATAGTTGGCAATGGAAGTTACTTTTTAGGTTTATAATTTTAATTCAGATTTGGATATCATTTTGATTAACCACATGACAATGATTTTGAGATACTTTTGGTCATGTAGTGTATGTGGACACCTGCTCGTTGAACATCTCATTTCAAAATCATGGGCATAAATATGGAGTTGGTCCCCCCTTGCTGCCATAACAGCATCCACTCTTCTGGGAAGGCTTTCCACTAGATGTTGGAACATTGCTGTGGGGACATCAGGTTGGGCACTGATGTTGGGCGATTAGGCTCGCAGTCAGCGTTCCAATTCATCCCAATGGCGTTTGATGGGGTTGAGGTCAGGGCCCTGTGCAGGCCAGTCAAGTTCTTCCACACCAATCTCGAGAAACCATTTCTGTATGGACATCGCTCTGTGCATGGGGGCATTCTCATGCTGAAACAGGAAAGGTCCTTCCCCAAATTGTTGCATCAAAGTTGGAAGCACAGAATCATCTAGAATGTTACTGTATGCTTAACGTTAAGTCTTAAATCCAAGATGGCGTAGCAATCAGACGTCTTTGTCTTGTCCCATGTATATATATATTTCTCTTCGCAATCTTTTTTATATTTTACCTAAAAATCAACTTCAAAATACTCTCCTGCAACACACCTCACCCAATGTGGTGTGGATGTTTTTTTCCCCAAAGTATTTATATTTTCCTCCGAACTGGAATACCTCAACTAGCTACCAGCTATCAGCTATCAGTCAGCTAACCTTTAGCTCGGAAAGCTCTCGCCAATTCGTACAACTCGTTTCAAACCAGAGCATACCGGACCTATTTTCTCTCCATATCCCCGGATTCCTACCGCAAACTCTGAACCCTTTCATCTGGATCATGGCAGCTAGCTAACCGCAACCTGAGTTGACTACTCCTGGCTAACGTTTCCATCCTGGAGCAAGCAACAACTAGCCTGGGGCTTGCCCTTGCTAGACCCATCTCCGGGCTAGGGCTCCTGGGCTACTCCTGAAGCCCACTCCTTGGCTACAATATCTGGACCACCTTCTACTGCCGGTACGGGGCACGGAACACCGCCGATCCTTCACGGTGTTCACGACCGGCCTGCTAACTGTCTGAATCGCCGTGTCCCCATCCAGCCCAACCACTCACTGGACCCATACAATCACTTGGCTACGCATGCCTCTCCCTAATATCAATATGCCTTGTCCATTACTGTCCTGGTTAGTGATTACTGACTTATTTCACTGTATAGACTATAGCCCTGCTCAATATGCCTTAACCAACCATGTTTTTCCACCTCCCACATATGCGATGACATCACCTAGTTTAAACGTATCTAGAGACTATATCTCTCTCTTCATTACTCAATGCCTTTACCTCCAATGTACTCTCTTCCTACCATACCTTTGTCTGTACATTATGCCTTGAATCTATGCTATCGTGCCCAGAAATCTACTCCTTTTATTCTCTGTTCCCAGGGCACTGGACGACCAGTTCTTATAGCCTTTAGCTGTACCCTTATCCTACTTCTTCTCTGTTCCTCTGGTGATGTAGAGGTTAATTTAGGTCCTGCAGTGCCTAGCTCCACTCCTTCTACCCAGGTGCTCTCATTTGTTGACTTCTGTAACCGTAAAAGCCTTGGTCCCATGATTGTTAACTAGAGGTCGAACGGTTATGATTTTTCAACGCCCAATACCGATTATTGGAGGACCCAAAAAAAGCAGATACTGATTAATCTGCCAGATTTTTTACTTTGGAATTTTTTTATTCTACCATTATTTAACTAGGCAAGTCAGTTAAGAACACATTCTTATTTTCAATGATGGCCAAGGAACAGTGGGTTAACTGCCTTGTTCAGGGGCAGAACGATAGATTTGTACCTTGTCAGCTCGGGGGGTTGAACTTACAACCTTCCGGCTACTAGTCCAATGCTCAAACCACTAGGCTACCCTGCCGCCCCAGGGTAGCCTAGTTACAAAAATACTGAATGAACACTTCTATTAACTTAATATAATACATCAATAAAAAAACAAAGTGTTGGAGAAGAAAGTAAAAGTGCAATATGTGCCATGTAAGAAAGCTAACGTTTCTTGCTCAGAACATGAGAACATATGAAAGCTGGTGGTTCCTTTTAACATGAGTCTTCAATATTCCCAGGTAAGAAGTTTTAGGTTGAAGTTATTATAGGACTATTTCTCTCTATACCATTTGTATTTCATTAACCTTTGACTATTGGATTTCTTATAGGCACTTTAGTATTGCCAGTGTAACAGTACAGCTTCCATCCCTCTCCTCGCTCCTACCTGGGCTCGAACCAGGAACACATCGACAACAGCCACCCTCGAAGCATCATTACCCATGCAGAGCAAGGGAAACAACCACTCCAAGTCTCAGAGCGAGTGACGTTTGAAACGCTATTAGCACGCACCCCACTAACTAGCTAGCCATTTCACATCAGTTACACCAGCCTAATCTCGGGAGTTGATAGGCTTGAAGTCATAAACAGTGCAATGCTTTAAGCACAGCGAAGAGCTGCTGGCAAAACGCACGAAAGTGCTGTTTGAATGAATGCTTACGAACCTGCTGCTGCCTACCATCGCTCAGTCAGACTGCTCTATCAAATCATACACTTAATTATAACATAATAACACACAGAAATACGAGCCTTGGGTCATTAATATGGTCGAATGCGGAAACTATCATCTCGAAAACAAGACGTTTATTCTTTCAGATAAAATACGGAACGGTTCCGTATTTCACTAACGGGTGGCATCCTTAAGTCTAAATATTCCTGTTACATTGCACAACCTTCAATGTTATGTCATAATTACATAAAATTCTGGCAAATTAGGCGGCCCAAACTGTTGCATATACCCTGACTCTGCGTGCAATGAACGCAAGAGAAGTGACACAATTTCACCTGGTTAATATTGCCTGCTAACCTGGATTTCTTTTCGCTAAATATGCAGGTTTCAAAATATATACTTCTGTGTATTGATTTTAAGAAAGGCATTGATGTTTATGGTTAGGTACACATTGGAGCAACGATACGCACCGCATCGATTATATGCAATGCAGGACACGCTAGATAAACTAGTAATATCATCAACCATGTGTAGTTAACTAGTGATTATGATTGATTGATTGTTTTTTATAAGATAAGTTTAATGCTAACTAGCAACTTTCCTTAAGCAGACGACACCATACTGTACACCTCTGGCCCTTCGTTGGACACTGTGTTAACAATCCTCCAGACGAGCGTCAATGCCATACAACTCTCCTTCCGTGGCCTCCAACTGCTCTTAAATGCAAGTAAAACTAAATGCATGCTCTTCAACCGATCTCTGCCCGCACCTGCCCGCCCGTCCAGCATCACTACTCTGGACGGTTCTGACTTAGAATATGTGGACAACTACAAATACCTAGGTGTCTGGTTAGACTGTAAACTCTCCTTCCAGACTCACATTAAGCATCTCCAATCTAAAATTGCATCCTTCACTCACGCTGCCAAACATACCCTCGTAAAACTGACCATCCTACCGCTTCTCGACGATGTCATTTACAAAATAGCCTCCAACACTCTACTCAACAAATTGGATGCAGTCTATCACAGTGCCATCCGTTTTGTCACCAAAGCCCGAAATACTACCCACCACCGCGACCTGTACGCTCTCGATGGCTGGCCCTCGCTTCATACTCGTCGCCACTGGCTCCAGGTCATCTACAAGTCTCTGCTAGATAAAGCCCCGCCTTAGCTCACTGGTCACTATAGCAGCACCCACCCGTAGCACGCGCTAAGCCAATTCTTCCTTTGGCCGCCTCCCCTTTCATTTCTCTGATTATTACCTATATTTTACTAACCCTCAGAAAAATGGACACTGGCATATTCTTGCAACGTTCCAAGGAAACGTGTCTAGAACATTGATATTGAATATTCTGAGACCATGGTAAACACGTTCTGGGTAAGTTGTGTTTGACATTAAGGGAACGGTCTCTTGGAAACAGTCCTTGTCAATAAAACATCACAATACGGTACAGAGTGTTCGATTTGGCTGCTGGGGGGCAAGGAGACCCTCAGCTCTGCTAAAACATTGTCGTTTTCAAGGGATTGTTAAATACATTTTAACTATTTGGTGTTAATATCATCACCTCTTGAAGAGCCTAGTCTGAGCTACACATTTCCGAATATTCCACATTTAGCTCTATCATCAGAGTTGAATATTCAGAGAACATACTGTATGCTTTTCAGTAAACATCAATTCATCATGTATTTTCAGATACGTGAGGGTAGCCTCTCCATTTCACATGAAGAGGGTAGCCTCTCCATTTCCTATCAAAATGTTAGGTAATGACATGAGACTCCTAAAGGAACGTTCTCTAAAGTTGTGAAAATGTTTCTTATTAGCAATTCAGCTAATTGTGGACCAGCTCTCCCTTGAACAAACTCCTTATAACTGGTGTAAATACTGACCAATGGAAGCCATTTTTGACACTTCCATTTTCCTTGGACATTCTAGCCCTGTCCAAAAACAACCATTGGCAACTACAAACTGCTCAAAAACTAAGGCTCTCGTACCAGAGATGAGGCAAAAATTTAACTTTTTGACATGTTACCCAACTGCCTTCAGTTCTGCAGTCAGCTTTGTTGGTAATTCACAGAGAAGTCAGCAATCGCTTGTTGTTGTTTGCTTCTTATCATCGGTCTAAGTACAAGGTATCAAATCCAACGCAAATTATTGGCTTTCTTGTACCTCAGCAAATCCAGAGCCACCTATCGTTATGAAAGTTTTTTTTAAATCTCCCAGCGAGAACATTCAATCAACTTAAAACGGTATCCTCGAGTTGATTGAATAGGGCACTGGGTCTGGCCTCTTAAGCCTGTCAAGACAACACAACACATAAAGCTGAAGCCATTGAAAGACTGTGGGCTTTACAGGCGACTCCCGACTGACTGATCTACAAACCACCTTGCATGTTTACATAACTACTTATTATTTGTATTGTAGATCAGTAAGTCACAATTAGCTCACAATGCATCACAGATGTGATGCCTTCAAACAGGACCAGTGACTTTAGGTATCAACGGAGTAGGCAGTGTCAACAGGGCGTATCAGCGTAAACCGCTCCTTTATAATACTAAAACCACTCAGGATAATGTGGTTGACAATGTTAACTGTGTGTTTCCCTAGAACAGTTGTATACCTCATTAAACATTGCCCTGTGGACACCACTCATCTGTTGGGGTGAGCTCTTCAACGTTCTCCCGAAGAAGTGCTGGTGGCTGGTATCAAACAGGGAAACACTCAGCTGGTACTTGACTGGTTCCCTCTTTCGATTCCCTTCTGACTCCCCTTCCTTCTTCTCCTAAGGGATGAGGGGAGTAGAAATGTTTGTAACTGGAAGTCAATTAGAAACGGGTCCCTAGCTAAACATTGGCAACTCTACTAACGTTTGTCTACCTACCAGGCCGGGCTAGAATCAAACTTGCGAATGGCATTAGCTAGCTAACTCTTCGGATGCCAGGTTTATGCAAATAAGGCGTAGGCCTACCTGTTGAATGTGAGGTCCATCAAGATGCTTCAGGATGATTTGGAAGCCTTGAGAATGGGTGTGGGATGAGTCCTGTGCCAGTCGAACAGTCTGGCTGTGTGGAGGAATCACCCGTCCTCTCTCAAACAGTCCCTTCCAGTCGTCGGTCATTGAGAGGATATTTCGAGTCTGCAGCAAAGTCAAATTTCGCTAGCTATATTTAGCTAAAACAACAACACCTAGCTTGCTAGTTAGTGGGTTTTGTTTGGTGTGTTTGCTATCAGTAAGTAACGTTAGCTAACATTAGGACTTGTTCATTAAGATACCAAAGCGAACTTTGCACTATTCTCAAACCTCAGAAAACACGATTGTTACCCAAACTAGCTATGCTTGTAATTGTAGCAAGTAAAATGTCGCGCAGTTGTATAAAAATCACTGTTTACCCTCGCTTATTTGAAATCCTAGCTATCCAGGCATGTTGGCAACAGGGGAAGCAAAAAAGCTGACTTTCAAAAGGGGGTAAAGATTTAAAAGGTAAATAAATGAAGGTACGAATAGTAAAAAAATATATTTTATCAAATCGACTGATATATTCAAAGATTAAAGATGTTCATTTTAAAATTGATTATGTAAATGCAGGATTACCAAATGACCTGAATGAAATTGTTCTATTTCCCTATGTTCCCTTTAAATTGGTTTCTCCCGTCACTTGGCATCGGTTACTACGGTGATATTAACGTTGCTATGCCTTTTCTTCTTATTCGTTCAAAATGTACTAAAGAGAGCGGGAGACCAGCACGTGTCCATATCGCCACCCTCTGGTTTGGGAAGGATACATACTGTTGGACATTGCATATTCTCTATGCAAAACGATCCTCATCCACAGACCCATTTACATTTGGATTTAAATACAGCCTTGTGTATACTGTAGTGGTCAGGGTGAGGAGGACCATAACAAATCCTAATAATTTGGACATCATATTCTATCTTCCTAGGGATTGACTGTTAAAATACACTGGCCAATGCCACCACTAGGAGAAATGGGGAGAACTTGCATAGCACACTCACCAGCTGTTTTATTGAATCTTTATTTAACTAGGCAAGTCAGTTAAGAACAAATTCTTATGTACAATGATGGCCTACCAAAAGGCAAAAGGCCTCCTGCGGGTACAGGGACTGGGATTTCTTTATTTTATTTTATTTAATATAGGACAAAACACACATCACAACGAGATACAACACTACATAAAGAGACACCTATGACAACAACATAGCAAAGCAGCAACACATGACAACACAACATGGTAGCAACACAACATGGCAGCAGCACAAAACATGGAACAAACATTATTGTGCACAGACAACAGCAAAAAGGGCAAGAAGGTAGAGACAACAATACATCACGCAAAGCAGCCACAACTACGGATACTATAGGATACGGTTACCTATAAAATCAGGCCCCTGACATACAGAATATAAGTACTATAACAATTGAGATCCTCTTCATCTTTTTATCTGCATCTGCTACTGGATATTCTAGAAGCAGCTGAGTGACTGTCAACTGTGTGTACGTGCAGTTCTAAAACGCTAGATGGCAGTATATTGGATAATTTTCCAACCTGTCCTGTAGCTGGCAGCATGCATCGTTTCTTTGTGTGTTTCTGCACATTGGTCTTCATAGAAGAAAAGGCGCAATGTTTGGACTTCAAAGAAAAAAACAAGTTGTCAAAATAAGAAGCCTGAATGAAACAAAAAAATATGGGGTGGCTGCAACAAGTCTGAAAGAGCTTCTCAAAAAGGGAAGTAAACTTCTACAGGTATGATTTCGTCCAGTAGCTTGCTATGTTTAGCACATTCTACTGTTACTTCCAGACCATAACAGCGGGTCGAGACTTGCAACCAGGAAGTGGCGATAATGAAAGTTACATTATTTTGTTTAAATTATTATGTGAATCATTTTCTTCTAGGTTCCACTCGTCGGTTCGCATATTTCCTTGTATGAAGATGGAACAGAATTGACAGAGGACTATTTCCGAAGTCTTCCAGACAATGCTGTACTTGTCCTTCTTGCCATGGATGAGAGATGGAGCGGCTGTGAGTGAAACATTAAAAGTAACTAAAAGACTGTAAAAAAAGAAACTTAGTAACTAGCCAACTAACAACCTCAGACTATGTGGCATGCACAATGCACATTCAAATAGGGTTTAGGACCTACTTTATGTAGCTGTGCATGGTAAATAAATGATAACAATACTAACTTAAATATGCACTTATACAAATATGCATACCCTTGTGGTGATTGATTTGAAAGGGATGCATTGGTAAATAAATAGAAATATAGCCTTGCTTTCACTCATAGGAAGAGCGGTTAACCAGGCTCATGTATTGAGTAGCCGAACCATGCCTGCCAATGATACTTGCCAGTGAGGCTGTCAGGGGTTCAAATACAGTCGGTTACATGGGTGCCATGACTCAGATGTTTAGGTTAACAGAGGCTGTTCTGTGAACCAATTGAAATAACTTATGATTTGTGATTATTTCAGTTGTCTGCGACATAGGCCGGTTGCTGGACACCGACAGGAACTCAGATCTTCTGATTGATGCGGCTAAGGGGCTTCTCTCAAACGAGCGGTCTCCAAAGAGACGCAGACTCCTGGGGGACCTGCTCCTGCACTTGAAGGACAGCTCTGAGGCTGAAAACAGAGAAGACGATGAAGACTGGTTCCAAGGTAACAAGTCCTCAATCTTGGGATGGATAGAAATCCTGCAGGAAACGATGTGGCAGCCAAAAGAAAGATGGAGAAAAACAAGGACATTTTTATTTTTTAATCTGAAACAAACTGTCTCTTTACGGTTATACCGTTCTATTTTTGGGCTTTCAGGAATTGATGACAGATTTAAGACCAAATCGGCCTACATGAAGTACAACTGTGAGAACAGGATTCGTGGATACATGAAGGAGGTGAAGCTACAGTGCCTTCAAAGTATTCATACCACTTGACTTATTACACGTTGTGTTACAGCTTGAATTCAAATTTGATTAAATATTTTTTTTATACATCTACACACAATACCCTATAATGACAAAGTGAAAACATGTTTTTAGAAATGTTGGCAAATGTAATACAGAAATATCAAATTTACATAAGTATTCACATCCCTAAGTCAATACTTTGTAGAAGCACCTTTGGTAGCGATTCCAGCTGGCAAGTCTTTAAGAGCATTCCACACATGGATTGTGCAGCATTTGCTCATTGTTCTTTTCAAAATTCTTCAAGCTCTGTCAAGTTGGTTGTTGATCATTGCTAGAAAACCATTTTCAGGTCTTGCCATAGATTTAAGTACAAACTGTAACTCGGCCACTCAGGAACATTTGGCTTTTTGGTTAGCAAATTGACCTTGTGTTTTACATTATTGTCCTGCTGAAAGGTGATTTTTTTAAATCTCCTAGTGTCTGGTGGAAAGCAGACTGAACCAGGCTTTCCTCTAGGATTTTACCTGTGCTTAGCTCCATTTCTTTTTTTATCCTGAAAAACTCCCCAGTCCTTACAAGCATACCCAGATGATGCAGCCACCACCATGCTTGAAAATATGGAGAATGTATTGTATTTGCCCCAAATATAACACTTTGAATTCAGGACAAAAAGTAAATTGTTTTGCCACATTTTTTGCAGTGTTACTTAGGTGCCTTGTTGCATGTTTTGGAATATTTTTTTATTCTGTACAGGCTTCCTTTTCACTCTGTCATGTAGGTTAGTATTGTGGAGTAACTACAATGTTGTTGATCCATCCTCAGTTGTCTATGCCATTAAACTCTGGCTCATGGGATATTCAATGTCTACTTTCAAAATATACAGTGCCTTGCGAAAGTATTCGGCCCCTTTGAACTTTGCGACCTTTTGCCACATTTCAGGCTTCAAACATAAAGATATAAAACTGTATTTTTTTGTGAAGAATCAACAACAAGTGGGACACAATCATGAAGTGGAACGACATTTATTGGATATTTCAAACTTTTTTAACAAATCAAAAACTGAAAAATTGGGCGTGCAAAATTATTCAGCCCCTTTACTTTCAGTGCAGCAAACTCTCTCCAGAAGTTCAGTGAGGATCTCTGAATGATCCAATGTTGACCTAAATGACTAATGATGATAAATACAATCCACCTGTGTGTAATCAAGTCTCCGTATAAATGCACCTGCACTGTGATAGTCTCAGAGGTCCATTAAAAGCGCAGAGAGCATCATGAAGAACAAGGAACACACCAGGCAGGTCCGAGATACTGTTGTGAAGAAGTTTAAAGCCGGATTTGGATACAAAGAGATTTCCCAAGCTTTAAACATCCCAAGGAGCACTGTGCAAGCGATACTATTGAAATGGAAGGAGTATCAGACCACTGCAAATCTACCATGACCTGGCCGTCCCTCTAAACTTTCAGCTCATACAAGGAGAAGACTGATCAGAGATGCAGCCAAGAGGCCCATGATCACTCTGGATGAACTGCAGAGATCTACAGCTGAGGTGGGAGACTCTGTCCATAGGACAACAATCAGTCGTATATTGCACAAATCTGGCCTTTATGGAAGAGTGGCAAGAAGAAAGCCATTTCTTAAAGATATCCATAAAAAGTGTTGTTTAAAGTTTGCCACAAGCTACCTGGGAGACACACCAAACATGTGGAAGAAGGTGCTCTGGTCAGATGAAACCAAAATTGAACTTTTTGGCAACAATGCAAAACGTTATGTTTGGCGTAAAAGCAACACAGCTCATCACCCTGAACACACCCTATACCCACTGTCAAACATGGTGGTGGCAGCATCATGGTTTGGGCCTGCTTTTCTTCAGCAGGGACAGGGAAGATGGTTAAAATTGGTGGGAAGATGGATGGAGCCAAATACAGGACCATTCTGGAAGAATGGTCCTGATGGAGTCTGCAAAAGACCTGCGACTGGGATGGAGATTTGTCTTCCAACAAGACAATGATCCAAAACATAAAGCAAAATCTACAATAGAATGGTTCAAAAATAAACATATCCAGGTGTTAGAATGGCCAAGTCAAAGTCCAGACCTGAATCCAATTGAGAATCTGTGGAAAGAACTGAAAACTGCTGTTCACAAATGCTCTCCATCCAACCTCACTGAGCTCGAGCTGTTTTGCAAGGAGGAATGGGGAAAAATGTCAGTCTCTCGATGTGCAAAACTGATAGAGACATACCCCAAGCGACTTACAGCTGTAATCGCAGCAAAAGGTGGCGCTACAAGGTATTAACTTAAGGGGGCTGAATAATTTTGCTCGCCCAATTTTTCAGTTTTTGATTTGTTAAAAAAGTTTGAAATAAGTTTGAAATATCCAATTAATGTCGTTCTACTTCATGATTGTGTCCCACTTGTTGTTGATTCTTCACAAAAAAAATAGTTTTATATCTTTATGTTTGAAGCCTGAAATGTGGCAAAAGGTCACAAAGTTCAAGGGGGCCGAATACTTTTGCAAGGCACTGTATCTACCAGTAGGTGCCCTTTTCGAGGCATTGGAAAACCTCCCAGGTCTTTGTGGTTTAATCTGTTTGAAATTCACTGCTCCACTGAGGGACCTTAGATCATTTTACGTGTGGGGTACAGAGATGAGGCAGTCGTTCAAAAATCATGTTAAACACTTATTGCACAGAGTCAGTCCGTGCAACTCATGTGACTTAAGGACATTTTTACTCCTGAACTTTAGGCTTTCCGAAAGAAAGGGTTTGAATTCTTGACTCAATACATTTCAGCTTCAGCGTGGCAGCAACAATCTCAATTTAATCCATTTTAAATTCCGGGTGTAACACAATGTGGGAAAAAGGGTGTGAATACTTTCTGGTGTCACTGTATATTACTGATGCTTTGGTTTCACGCTGAAAGTGGTTGGTACTGTCAAGAAGTGATCCTCAAAAGCCGTAGCTCATAAGCCTACTCCATACATACTGTCAATTGTAATCTGCCCTATTTTCTGAGGAAAGAATACGTGACAGACTTTATTCTCTTATTCACAGGTGCATAGTTATGCTCAAACCATCCAAAAACCTAAACTCAAGGACGAATACAAGAAGACTGCAGAGTGCTTAGTGATGCAGCTGAAATCTGACAAGTACAATGGTTGCTACTTCAACAGGAAAGAAAAGGAACAAAATCGACTATGCACCCAGGAAGGATGGTTCTCCTGTCAGGTAACATTGATAGCATAGATATTATAATGGTAGCTAACAGGACCAGATTATGTTTGGCTCAGTAGCATCCTGTGTCCTTTCCCATCTCTCTCCTTTCCTCAGGGTGCTTTTGACCATGATCAATGCAAGTCCCTTCACTCAATCAACCCCTATGGAAACCGAGAGAGCAGGATTCTCTTTAGCACCTGGAACTTGGACCACAGGTGGGTTTAGTGAATAAAGGTTATAAATATTCAGAATGTTACACTCAAAATTGTTTGAAAACAGTAACAAAAAAGCTTGCTTGATTATCAATTGCAATTGTTAAGGTCGTTTAAGGACAAGTTTTATCAAATCTAGACTGAAATCTGTTTCTGTCCCAGGATTGAAAAGAAGAGGACAGTCATTCCTACCCTGGTGGAAGCACTGCAGAAACACAAGAGCAGCAACATAAACCTGGACTATTTTTACAAACTGCTGTTTACTCGGGAGAATCTGAAGCTGGTACATATTGTATGCCATAAGAAAGGTGCCCATGACTTGCTCTGTGACAAAAGGAAAATTTACAAACAGGGCAAACGATAATGATTCTCTAAAGTGAAGGGTATATGTTTTTCTACTGTTTATTCTTGAATTTTGTATTTCTTTATTAACTAGCTAACGGATGAAGTGCAAGACGCATGATAACCGGTAAATAACTAAATGTAATTATGGGCAGGGAACATTTCTGCTACTATCAGAACAGCTTATTTATTGATCATTTTGTGCTAGTGATTTTAAAGCACTCCATCATGAGCTATTGTTTGGGTAATAGTCAATGGACCAATTGCAAATCGTCCCAAGCCCTACACACGGATATGTTCCGTTCGATTCAACGTTTGCTACATCGCGTGTCAGTTTGTACTGAACAACACGTTCCCCCCAATACAGAGCACACCAGTCTTCAATAGCCTTTGAGGCACGTTTGGTGGGTGTGGCCTGATCAATATGGATGTGACCATTTCAAATGGCAAAATGTGTCGCACACACCATACAGTCGCTCTCTGGGCCACCATAATGACACCGTTCAACTATTTGCTCAGAACAATACTGCTTCCATTGAAATGAAATGCTTAACATTGTTCTGTACTACTGAATGCACCCCTGGTGATTTGATTGGTATAAGCAAATGGTGAAACTACCACCCAGCCTATCGGTGGAGCCATTACCATATTGATTACATTTGTCAAATCCTCTGAACTCCAGAAAAGCATAGGGTGGGGGGTTGAAATATTAAAGGTTTGACTATTGTTGGAGTCAAGCGGATTTGATGATTACAGCTGATTTGAGCGCAGCTCCATGGCCTGTAAGTGTAATTAGATAATTATGTGATAAAGTTCTGCTTAGTTTCAATAGCACAATACAAAACAGCAGACACAGGTAATTGAACATTTAAGTTATTGTATTGGCAATGCAACTATGACTACAAATATTGTGCATACATAAGGCATTCAGTAACAATATTGTAAAAGATACAATATAAATAGAACAATCTGAGCACTTAACCTGTACCATTTAAACAATATACAGTGTAGATAATTGAAAAGCGAAGTTTTGTTAGTGCAAATATTAATACAAAGATGTATAACTTTAGGGTATATGCTGGCAAAACATTAACTTGATACCCTGGTTCTGTTGAACGAATCCACTTTCAGGCTCAACTGTGACGTTAGGCTTGTTAAGGCCGTTTAAGGACAAGTTTTATTCCATCCTATTGATAGGAATAAGTTATTTCTGTAAATTAAGTGCCAACTATTTAATCTTGCTGCATTTCTGTGTGGCCCTCTTCATCACTGTCCTCTTTGGCATAGTACTGTCGTCTCCTGTGCTCCCTCCTGCTGAAGGTCGAAGTGGCCGTAGATCTCCGTGGACAATCCTACAAGGCAAATAACAGCATGTCAATAACCATGTTTCCATCCAGTTTTTATGCGAAAAAAGTCATATCATATAAAAAAAAAAAATCACAGCTGTGATGGAAACAACGTTTTGGTACAATTTTATAAATAGACAGAATGTTTATTTGACATGGTGGGATCTTTGTCAGTAAAATTAATTATGCAAGAATTGGCCGTGGAATTATTGATAGAATAACTATCATATCGAAGTAAACTTGGGAGTCACAATGTTATGGTATGTGATCCTCCCACCACAACTCTGGAAACCATGCAGTTTTAGGCTACAGATTAAATAAGTTATGAACTTCACAAGGTGATGAAAGTGCAGTGATCTTGATGCTCCTTTCCAATAAATATAGATGGTTCGGATTCTGGTGGCATGATCGATGCTTGACAAATAAAAAATATTCTCTCCCTTATCCATAATAATCTCATATAGACTAGTTTACCCCAACTGGATCTGAGCTGTTGGCTAGAGCTCATGTGCCAAGACCAGAGTAGGTACAACACATGAGTTTCTGCTGCCATTCCTCACAATTCATTTTACAGACAAAAAGATCCCAACGTGTCTAGTGTATTTAGTTTTGTCGACATTTGGAAAGTTTACTGACAAATGCTTCCATCAGGCCTGTTGTGACTTTTTCACGCGCTTGTCGGAAATAGGAAACTCGGAAATGTCCAACTTGCTAACCTGTTATAGTGATACACGTGCCGCATTCAACCAGTTAACTGAAATTTCTCACATGCCTTCTTGTTCCGACTAGCACATGAAAGCAGAATTACTCGCATAATAAAGGTTGGATGGAAACCTTTACTGGTTGCGTTTACACAGGCAGCCCAATTCTGATCTTTTCCCCACCAAAAAATAGCTTTCCTGCACTGTACTGATTGGTCAAAAGACACATTCTTGAAGATTTAAAAAAAAAATGTTTTTGCTGCCTGTGTAAAACGCAGCCATTGTGCTCCAAACATCAGACCAGGATCTTGTTTATCACACCTAACACTTGTTATAAAATCTCATCTTACCTGCACAACTTCCATGTTTCCGAAGAACTTTTCCACAGGAAGAACCTGGTTACTGTCATCATCAAGGAAGACGCTCTTGTCAATCACAACACCCTCTTCTGTTTCGTCATCCTCCGTCTTCTCTGGCAACCCGTTTGTTCGACAGTAATTCAACTCCAATCGCACACCGTTCTCTTTACCCTCCCACAATTCCTCCAGGTCTGGTGGTGCTCCACAACTTGTCTTTTCATGCCTCTCGCAACCATCGCAGCTGAGCCTCTCAGAAATGGTTGTTGACTCCCTACAACCACCAACCATCCAGTCATTCAGGGGCATTTCTGTTTTTGAGTCTTCAATTTTCATTTTTTTAACATGCCTCCTCTTCCCTGAACTCTATAAAGTCAAAACAACAACTTATTAAAAATAATAAACAGGCTTCCATGACACTATTAATGACAATCCCAGTGGTGGAAAAAGTACCCAACTGTCAAACTGGTGTAAAAGCAAAGATATCTTAACAGAAAATGATTCAAATAAAAGTTACCCAGTAAAATACTACTTGAGTAAAAGTATTTGGTTGTAAATATATTTCAGTATCAAAAGTAAATGTAATTGCACTGTTGGTTAAGGGCTTGTAAGTAAGCATTCACAGTAAGGTCTACACTTGTTGTATTCAACACGTGACAAAGTTTGATTTGAATTACTAAAATCTACTTAAATATCAAAAGTACAAGTATGGATAATTTCTAATTCCTTATTAGGAAACCCAGACCACTAGTATTATTATTATTATTATGTATGGATAGGCAGGGACATATGCCAACACTCAGACACCACTTACAAAGTATGTGTTTAGTGAGTCCGCCAGATCATAAGCAGTAGGGATGTTCTCTTGGAAACTGAATTGGACCATTTTCTGTCCTGCTAAGCATTCAAAATGTAACGAGTACTTTTGGGTTTCAGGGAAAATATGAAGAGAAAAGTACATTATTTTCTTTAGGAATGTAGTAAAGTAAAAATACTACATAGTAAAGTACGGATACCCCAAAAAACTAAGTAGTACTTTAAAGTATTTTTACTTTAGTACTTTACACTCTTGCGTAATCCATAATGTAAAATGAAAGCAGAAGAACTAAACGTTCACCGACCTTATCTGAACTCTTTACCTCGAGATGGACCCTGCTTGAGGAAACAGCGCACATCCCCTTTCGCCGTTTCAAGTTGCGAACTCGACTCGGCATCTGAAATGAGGAGTTCTCACATGTGGTTAACTCAGTTGGACAACTGGACATTAGCTAACACTTCTAGCTGGCTAACCAACTGTTACTGCCCCACTTTTAGCAGACTAAACTCTGATGTTACTGCCCCACTAGCTGATAAAAGACTAAACAATTCCCAAAGACAATGGAAAGCATGTAATAAATAACTACCCGAAGTGTTAAACATAATATAAATACTGTTGTGGGAGGTTAACTAGCTAACTTAACGTTAGTAACAAGCTGACTCTGACAAGCTTAACGTTACCTGGATAGCTATGTCGGTCGCTGGCTTGCAATCTTGTAAACAGTCGCTTTTTTCAGTCAGTGGATGTAACCAAATTAGCTAATAAAATCCAGTAATTGTGTTGTAAATACAGGTAGTCAGCAAACTGTAAAATCGTGGTTCTGATAAAGCGCCGCCGTGGTGAACCGAGACAGCTTCCGAACCCGACTAAATGTTTCTGTATAGAAGTCACGTGCAAGTACTTATTTTCCGTTTCCAGTTTTGGAGAACAAAACAGCATATGCGTCAGTAGGGTTACCTCGACCTTACATCGGGCTCAATGCTGATTGAGGTGATATTCTGGCTTCCACTAGTTAGCACAGCCACAAAATCAAAATTGACAGGGGGCCAGTTGCGACATTATCTCAGTCATAGGCTGCCACCTACTGATAGGCTGCCGCCACCTACTGATAGGCTGCCGCCACCTACTGATAGGCTGCCGCCACCTACTGATAGGCTGCCGCCACCTACTGATAATCTGCCGCCACCTACTGATAGGCTGCCGCCACCTACTGATAGGCTGCCGCCACCTACTGATAGGCTGCCGCCACCTACTGATAGGCTGCCGTCACCTACTGATAGGCTGCCGCCACCTACTGATAGGCTGCCGCCACCTACTGATAGGCTGCCGCCACCTACGCCCAGTGCAGTGCATCTGTCAGGAATAGTGGGGGGGGGGGGTCGAAAGGATCCATATTAGGATTAGTGTGGGTTTCAAAATGAACCATAAAAAGGAGAAGTGGGAATTTCGAAAGAGTATTTTAACACTAGAAGCGCTGAAATTTCATAACTACTAGGACCGCCATGACTTGATATTTCAATTACTATTATTAATATGATTATTATTTCAAATATTCAATAATACATAGATTGTAAAGTGAATGTAAAATAAGTTAATGTAGCTAACTTTAGCTAGTATTTACATTTACGAAAAACATAACATTACGCATACGGCTACCTGTAGGTAATGTTCATAGGCAACTCACAGTGAGTTCATCTTTTTTGTTGTTGTTGCATAAATGAAATTCCTTCATTTCATTTCTGCAGACTATGACTGACGTCCGATAACCCAAACGGCGTCTTGAGTGGCATATTTCAAAACCCCCACTTCTCCTTATTGGTTCCTTTCGAGACCCCCACTTTATCTGAGAGATGCACTGCACTGAGAGATAACATATTAGGCAGTTAAGGTAACCTGCCTAAATTATTACCGCCCGTAGTACTCGGTAGCCATGAAGTGCTTTGAAAGGCTGGTCATGGCTCACATCAACATCATCATGCCAGAAACCCTAAAACCACTCCAATTTGCATACTGCCCCAACAGATCCACAGATGACGCAATCTCAATCGCACTCCACACTGCCCTTTCCCACCTGGACAAAAGGAACACCTGTGTGAGAATGCTGTTCATTGATTACAGCTCAGCGTTCAACACCATAGTACCCTCAAAGCTCATCACTAAGCTAAGGACCCTGGGACTAAACACCTCCCTCTGCAACTGTATCCTGGACTTCCTGACGGGCCGCCCCCAGGTGGTGAGGGTAGGTAACAACACATCTGCCACACTGATCCTCAACACTGGGGCCCGTCAGGGGTGCGTGATTATTCCTCTCCTGTATTCCCTGTTCACTCACGACTGCGTGGCCAAGTACGACTCCAACACCATCATTAAGTTTGCTTACGACACAGCAGTTGTAGGCCTGATCACCGACAACGATGAGACACCCTATAGGGAGGAGGTCAGAGACCTGGCAGTGTACCAGGACAACAACGTCTCTCTCAATGTGAGCAAGACAAAGGAGTTGATCGTGGACTATAGGAAAAGGAGGGCCAAACAGGCCCCCATTAAAGTTGACGGGGACTGAAGTGGCCACCTGGACTATTTACATTGACCCTATTTGCATAATAAACAGCAAGTAGCAGCAGTTTCTCTATGCATAGGCACTTTACAAGTCACCTCGACTAACCTGTCCCCCCGCACATTGACTCGGTACCGGTAGTCTCGTTATAGCCTCGTTATTGTTATGTACATTTCTTGTGTTACTTTTTGATTGATTCATAGATTTTTTTTGAACTGGAGTTTATTTAGTAAATATTTTATTAACTCTATCTCTTGAACTGCATTGTTGGTTAAGAGCTTGTAAGTAAGCATTTCACGGTAAGGTCTACGTTATCTTCGGCGCATGTGACAAATACAATTTGATTTGATCAGTAGGTGGCAGCATAGAGACCCTGAGGGATGACTGCTCTGAGAGATGACGTCGTAGCTGACCCTATTGGGGATCAAAATTGGCTAGATAGTAAAAATGTAATAGCCCACCCGTGACAAGGACCGACGAGTTCCGAGATGCCGTTCTGCACACCACTGTTGTACTTGTCCGTTATTTGTCTGTTTGTGGCCCGCCTGTTAGCTTGCACAATTCTTGCCATTCTCCTTCAACCTTTCTCATCAACAAGCTGTTTTTTTCCCACAGGACTGCCTCTGACTGGATGTTTTTTGTTTGTTACACCATTCTTGGTAAACCCTAGACACTGTCGTGAGTGAAAAGCCCAGGAGGCCGGACGTCTCTGAGATACTGGAACCGGTGAGTCTGGCACCTACGATCATACCACACTAAGTCGCTTAGATCACTCGTTTTACACATTCTAACATTCAATCGAACAATAACTGAATGCCTCGATGCCTGTCTGCCTGCTTTATATAGCAAGCCACGGACATGTGACTCACTGCCTGTTGGATCGAACCACAGGGTGGCCACTGAGTGTATATGCACTGTTCAGCCTTACCTATGGAGTGGGCACCCATGAAATGAGGTATCAGCCTACCCAGTGACACAAACAGAACACAACTATGTAGAGTTTACACCAATATTAGCGTCATATCTCTTATTACAGGCCTCTGAAACCACTGTGAAATGAGCCACATTTGCTCACCCGTATTGAACATTCATATTGGAATATACAGTCATAAATGGCAACCATACGGGCTTTGTCCAAATCTGGTAGCCACTAATCACTCTGCAAGGACTGGTAAGGGATAAGGGAGGTGGTGGGTGATTAGTGTCTTTAAATAGTATCTCCGCTATATACGTAAATGGATGTGGTGTGTTTCATTTCACAAAGACATTCACTGTCTTCTTGGTAAGCAACTTTAGTGTAGATTTGGCCTTGTGTTGTAGGTTATTGTCCTGCTGAAAATTGGGTTTCTTCTAGTATTTTGCCTGTTTCTTTTGATCCTCAAAAACTTGAGTGTTTGCCAGTGTCAAGCATACCCATACCATGATGCAGCCACCACCATCCTTGAAAATAAAGAGGCAGTTACTCAGTGTTGTGTTGGATTTGCCCCAAACATAAGGCTTTGCATTTAGGCCAAAAAGTGTGTTCCTTTGCAGTATTACTTTAGTGCCATACAATATGTATATTTGTATTCTTTTCACTCTGTCATTTAGGTCGACACTACAATGTTGTTGATCCATCCTCAGTTCTCCCATTACAGCCATTGAACTCTGTAGCTGTTTAAAAATCACCAATGGTGTCATGGTAATGTGTCTGAGCAGTTTCATTCCTGTCCTGCAGTTCAGAAGGACAAGTAACTTGTATGTGTCTGGGTGGTTTAATACATAATCCACAGCATAATTATTAACTTGACCGTACTTAAATATATATTAAATGTCTCATTTGTTATTGTTACCCATTTACCAATCACAACCCTTCTTTATGAGGCTTTCGAAAAGCTCCCTGGTCTTTGCAGTTGAATCTGTGCTTGAAATTCAATACTTGACCTTACATATGTTGTATGTATGGGGGACAGAGGAAGAGCTAATCATTCAAAAATCACTTCAACCCCTATTATTTCACACAGTGAGTCCATGTAATTTATGGGATTTGTTAAGCCAAATTTGACTCCAGAACTGAACAAAGGGGCTGAATACATATGCAACGACTAGGCATATATTTTAGATTTGAATTTTTATATATCTTTAAAATATTATTTTTTTCTTCCACTTTGACATTAATATTTTTGCATAGATTTTTGACAAAAATTACAATTAAATCCATTTTAATCCCACTTTGTTACATAAAATGTTAAGAAATTCAAGGGTTCTGAATAATTTTGCAAGTCACTGTATGTACAGTGCTTTCAGGAAGGTATTCAGACCCTTCACTTTTTCCACATTTTGTTATGTTATAGTCTTATTCTAAAATGGATTCAATAGTCGCCCCCCCCCCCCATCAATCTACACACAATACCCCATAATGACTAAGCAAAACACATTTTTAGAAATGTGTGCAAATGTAGAATTAATTTGCCAAGGGGTTAATAAAAACAGTGGTTAAAAACACATGGCAAGAGTTGTGGAACAAGGAGAGAAAGGGAAGACTCCTGTATAAGATCTAGGAAAGGGTGTGGACAGGGAGGTCCTCAGGCCGAGAGAGAAGGGAGGAAAGTGTAGTCACAAGGCTGAGGCTGGGACACACAAGGCTCAATAGTACATTGAAATTGGTGGGGAAACATCCCACTGGGAGGATTAAGTGAACTGCTAAATAAATCTTCAGAGGATGTAATATTTAATGATGTATTCCTTCTTCTTAGAGACGAAAATATTGGGTAGGATTTAGGCCCTGTCTATGGTCCACACTCCAGTCCAGTTGGTGGAGGTAATGCACCTCACTTCTTGGTATGGCAATAGCACTGCACTCGATCGCATGGTGCTACAAATGGTTGTGCGGATAGCCCAGTACATCCCTGGGGCCGGGCTTCCTGCCATCCAGGACATCTATATCAGGTAGTGTGAAAAGAAGGCCCTGGAAAATCGTCAAAGACTCCAAGCGCCCAGTCCATAGACTATTTTCTCTGCTGCAGCATGGCAAGAGGTACCGCTGCATCAAGTCTGACACCAACAGGCGCTTGAACAGCTTCTATCCCCAAGAAATACGACTGACAAATAGCAAACAAAATAACTACAAGATTTCAATCTTTGCACTGTCTCTATGCACTCACAGCCCCCCCCCCCCCCACCCATTGTCACTCCAACACACACAAACACTTCATTATTTTCTCACTCACACATAATATGCAGATACATATATACAGGCTCTACACACCCGTTACCCACTCACATGCAAGCTGCTGCTACTCTGTTTATCTTATTGCCTAGTCCTCTTACCCCTATTCATATCTACCTCCATCAGTCCAGTATCCCTGCACATGTACATTTGGTTTTGAATCTGACTTTTTAAATATTTCCTTTTCTTATTTTTTTTCTTGTAATAAATTGTTATTAATTATTCCATTGTTGTGTTTTTAGTTTGCAAAAAAGGCATTTCACTGTACTTGTGCATGTGGCATTAAAACTTTAAACTTAAAGTTGGTTGGCAACCACCATGTAAAATCCACAGAAGAAGAAAGGTTTCCAGGGTTAGAGTAGAACAGAAGTTGTCATATGCTGAGGCAGTGAAGAAAGTAGAGGAATATGGGTCAAGGGGGAGGGATCCTGAGAGGAGTGGTGTGAGTAGTAGATCTGTACCAGTACAGAGGGGTAGGCCAACAAGTAATATGTTTCAGTAAGATTGGATTTTAATATTTACAGCAATGGTTATCAACAGTCCTGCAGGGGTGGAATGTAGGTCACAGAAAATAGAGGTTGTGGTGGCAGCTGCAGAGAGGTATTTGCGTGTGCGAGACTTGACATCCGAAAAGTTGCCATGCACCTGTAAAAATGATTGCTCAGATGTGTGAGTGCCTTTTGAATTTTGAAGGACTTAATAGATTAAAATAGTGGAGTAGGGTGAATGTAGTAGATGGTAGGGTATTTGTTTATTTATTTTTTTCAAGCAAGGTATAAGGGAGTTATACTCCAGCCTAGTAGGTGGCGGTAATGCAACATTTATTGGATGCCAACCGCCCTTAAACCTCGTGGAAGAAGAAGCTAGGACAGGCGGGAGGCAGGGGCGCTTCAGTACAGTTAATAAAGAAGTTAAAGACGTTGGAAGTCAGCCGCCGATAAACCCCACCGAAGACACTTTTTAGCCAGCTAGTCTGGTACACAGCAGGCGTTAGCGACACCGTTTTGCTAGCTAACTACTTGAGTATCGTGTCTTACTTTGAATGCACTTTATAGGCCAAGATACTTGGCAAAACAGCGTGGTAGTTTATGATTTTTAAAAAACGACATAAGTTTGACCCAATGTGCTCACTGCACTCACCTCTCAACAGACGTTAGACAATTCCCCCAAACCTACACACAGGGGTGCTAAAAGCTTGATTTTCCTTACACCTTCCCTGGAGTTACACTGTTTTGGCCCCGGGGGCTATTCTCTCACACACACACACATATATATATATTTTTTTGTGTGTGTTAATGGAGATTGCCGCAAAACACATTTCCCCAGTAGATTCTAATCAAGTTTTCTGAAGCTACTTCGATGGGCAATTGTATCATACACAATATTATATAATACAGTATAACGTTATGATCATTATAATATGACAATACATTACAATGCTTGAAAAATAAATAGCATAGGTGCAATCAAATTAACAATATAGCTTCTACCTTAGACTTCTTTTTTTTTTCAAGTATCCTATGACATTAGATATCTAGCCTTGTCGATGTTCAAAGTCTAGTGAACCAACAGGACGCGCAGTCTAGTGAGCCACCTGTGATGTGAAATAAGAAACCTGCATTTGGTCACAGAAAAGTGTAGTGGGGAGGAGAGAATTAAAAGTGAGTAAGGGGAGAAGCTCGTAGGCGACAGTCACTTTTCAAACCAGTCTGCAGGTGGTAGACTATCCCTCATCGAATAGTTTTTATTTTTTTTGCATGATGTAACAAAGATTGTTTTCTCAACGAAAATAAAGTAATTGTAAGGGAATAGCACGGTGGCGTAGCCAGTTTATTTTCAATGTAGCTGGACACGGAATAGTTTCTCTGTTGACTCTGAAGCCAGCCTATACTTTACACGCAGCTCTCCATTTTTCAAAGGATAATGATGGACTTCAAATGGACCCTAATGAGTAATTAAATGCTATGAAAATAGGGGTGCCTATTCAATTTAAGTATTTCTCATTCATTCATACGCGTTTGGCGCTATAATTATGGATAATTTTTTCAGGAGAAAGAGGATATTGAAAACTCTCCTGAGCTTGTCTCTCGTTTTTGCGTCTTTAGTGATGATTTCAAAGTTCAAGCTTGTGGATAACAGCATCAAGGACGATATGGAGGTTAAAAGCATGGGACACGCCGCTTGGTGTGGACCTGAGTGTGATTTATACAAAGGAAAACGCATATTGAAAAGCAGTTTGGGAAACTACTCGCCGCCAGTTATTGGTGATGATTTGGATGCGCCACGGATGACCGTCTCCAACACTACTGCGTCTACTTGGGATGTACACGTTATGAACTGCAGTGAAGATTCAGCCGTAAGGGAAAACGATTGGTTTCGCCGTTTGGACACGAGGTTCCACCAGTTTGTGTTACATAGACATTGTCGATATTTCCCGATGTTGATAAACCATCCGGATAAGTGCAGGAATGGAGACGTGCACTTGCTCATGGTGGTGAAATCCGTTATAGAACAGCATGATAGGCGAGAGGCAGTGCGCAATACCTGGGGTAGGGAACAAACAATTGATGGTAAGAGAATAAAAACGCTGTTTCTCCTTGGAAGCGCTACAAATGGCAAAGACACTAAAAACCTTCAAAAGTTGATTGAGTATGAGGACATGATATATGGAGACATTCTCCAATGGGATTTTATGGACACATTTTTCAACCTCACCTTGAAAGAGGTAAATTTTCTGAAATGGTTTGATATTCACTGCTGCAGTGCCAAGTTTATATTCAAAGGGGATGATGACGTTTTCGTTAATACAAATAACTTGCTGGAACTTATTCGTTTCAAGACTGAGGACCGCAAAGTTCTAAATGTATTTGTTGGGGACACCATCTCCAAAGCCATCCCCATCAGAAACCGGCAGAGCAAATATTACATCCCCAAAGAGCTGTTTGACAGACCGTACCCACCTTATGTTGGTGGTGGTGGGTTTTTAATGTCCTCACAATTAGCTCGAAGACTGTTCGTGGTTTCAGAGGACTTGGAGCTCTATCCGATTGATGATGTCTTTTTGGGAATGTGCCTCCAGAAGCTTCACTTGGCACCTGAGATGCACCCGGGATTTAGGACCTTTGGCATCATGAAACGCAGAGTGAGCCCAATGAACAGCGAACCGTGCTTTTTCAAAAACCTAATCGTAGTCCATAAACTGAGCCCTCAGGAGCTACTCATGATGTGGAGCGTAGTAGAAAATAAGGAGCTGGTTTGCGCCAAAAGGACTGCACCATGAGTGTCAACCTACAGCTCAAAAGGACTCAAAAGGTTATGCAAAAATAATGTAAGATTTTATAATTGAATTGTAATATTTGTATGTAGGCCTAGTAGTGCACTAAAAATATCCAACTAAGAAAGAATGTGAGAACAATCATGCAGTGATTTTTTTTTAAACAAATGTTTATGAATGACATTCTTTCATTCTCACCTACCTGTTTGTTAATGTTTTTCTAATGTAGATAGGTAGACCCAAATCCCAACAGGAAAACCAAAAAAGTAAATGCACATTCCTTAGGTCTACAAGATGAACCACTTTTTCAGCCAAATCTGTAAATAAATGGCAGCCTTTGACACTGAAAACCCCTTTTCATGCTACAGTTTTAGTGCTTTTGAGATGATGGATGTGTTAGTAACACAGAAAAGGTGGAGATTACATGAAAATATAATTAGGTACAAAATCTATAACACATTGAATTATATTTTAAGAGTCAAAACTTGTTTTTGGATTGATGTTTGTAACACATTCAATAAATATGTATTTGTTATATCAGTGTTTGACTGTAGTGCTGGGTAAGAGTTGAGGGCTGCTAGGTGGATATCAAACACTAATTGTTGGTGTAGAAGTGTTGGTGTAGAACATTACAACAGGTGCCTCTAAAATACATCTTTGACATCTCAAACTAACCAGAAAAAGAGCAACATCAGCACTGTCCAGCTTCATTTAGCTTCATTTAATCAAACATGGATGTTTCAATCTGTGCACAAAATGGTTGTACATCTACAGTCAATACTGATGGATATGTACTCAAAATACAGAAGGACAATATATACACCTACGTAATTGAATAAATAAGAGACAAACCTAAGTCACTAATGCAACATTATAAAGGTTTAGGGCCCTATTCCGTGTTGTGGAGAACCAGTGGCAGTTCTAGACCATTTCAACTGGGGGGGGGGGGGGGCAAGCTGGGACAGTTGTACTGTTAGAAGGGCCAGCTACATTAGACGTTATTGTTGTCATCATTTTCTTCACTGCATTGCAGGCAAAAGACCATGTTCATAATCACCATCGTTGCCACTGTCTAATAATGGATGTAAAAAAAGTCATGTAAAAATGATTTAATACTCCACGGTTAGGGGGGCCACAAGGGGGTCCATAATTGTAGTCACAGGGTGACATGATGATCGATGTTTGGCTGGCATTTTACAAATAAAAAATGTTTCCATATCTGTGAGCTGTTGGATAGAGCGCAGTACCAAGACCAGAATGTTGGATAGAGCGCGGTACCAAGACCAGAATGTTGTATAGAGCGCAGTACCAAGACCAGAATGTTGGATAGAGCGCAGTACCAAGACCAGAATGTTGTATAGAGCGCAGTACCAAGACCAGAATGTTGGATAGAGCGCGGTACCAAGACCAGAATGTTGGATAGAGCGCAGTACCAAGACCAGAATGTTGGATAGAGCGCGGTACCAAGACCAGAATGTTGTATAGAGCGCAGTACCAAGACCAGAATGTTGGATAGAGCGCGGTACCAAGACCAGAATGTTGGATAGAGCGCAGTACCAAGACCAGAATGTTGGATAGAGCGCAGTACCAAGACCAGAATGTTGGATAGAGCGCAGTACCAAGACCAGAATGTTGGATAGAGCGCAGTACCATGACCAGAATGTTGGATAGAGCGCGGTACCAAGACCAGAATGGGCTCATTCGCTATAATGCATTTTTCTTTTGTGTGACAAAAGCATCAGTAGAGTTGAAAATGCAATGGAACCCCATTTAACTTGTATATTTTATTCGGTACATGGGAATGTAACCGCAAAAGCATACCTTTATCCACAACAAGTAGGGTCGAAGGGGGTAACCAGCTCCCCTAAGAACAATGTCCAATTGCTGACCCAAAAAAGCAATGTTTGGAGAAATAAAAATGGCATGTGGATTAAGGTCATCAACTATAAAGCTAAATAAATGGCTACAGTCTACACTTCTTCAGTAATTTCATGAAATGTTGTTTTTAGAAAAGTGGCGTTTTTTAAAGTACCGGGGTAATTGGCCCGGTACATTTATTTAGAAATTCTTTAGTAAGTAATACTTAAAACGCTTGGTCTAGTTGTCTTATTAGAATTGTTTTAATTAAATATGGGGGGGGAAAGGTGTAGCACGTCACCATTAATATACCGCACTATGAGGAGATTTGATGTAAAGTCCTTTTTAACTGACCTGCACATGAGCTTTCTTTGTTCTTTCTTTGTTGTTCCTTTTCCATACAACTGAATTAAACATACAACTGAACTAAACATGATTTGAATAATGCAAGATTTTAAATCCCAGCAGTCTTTGAACTGACATTCAGGAGCAAAAGGTTTTCAATAGTTGTTTTTAATGAATTAAAACAAATATTAATTGCAATATAATATTGGAATGGAATATAACTAATAACATTAAATAACATTGGTATTGAACATTTAATAACAATACCTTAAATAATTAATTCAGTGTAACATTGATGTGGCAACTCTTATGCTCGATTCTAATTTGTACAAAGGTCCAAAATAAATCTATCCACAGTAAAATTGGAGCACAGCTCATGAGCCCACACAATACCCCATAATGACACAGCAAAAACCGGTTTTTCGAAATTTTTGAAAATGTTTTTTTTTTAACCCTGAAATAACTCATTTAAGTAAATATTCAGAGTGACCATCGGGTTCTTGATCACCTCCCTAAAAATGGATTTGATTAGATAAGACGTGAAATGTAAACAGATACCATGCATAGAGCTAGTTGTAATGTAATGCTACACTCAGGTAGTCATTGACTTTGGAGTAATAGATAAATATATTAGAATTTGTACTATATTATAATAATTTAGTATACAGTATACTCATATATATTTGAGTATAATAATGTAGTAATATATTGCAGTAATATTCAGTGTCCCTCCATCTGACAGACACAGGGGGAAGGGAAATGAATCCATCCCTCCCTAGTCAGGATGTCAACATAGAGCTGTGGCCCCAAACTCTAACATCTCCTTCCCTCATTTGCTCTCCTACTGGTGTAGGGTGACTACATAGTTGGGGCTAAAGCCATTTGATTGAAACATATCATGTCATTTCAGATTAGTGATTGTAAAGGAAAGGAGACAGAGGAAGGAAGGTATTTCATACTGTTGGGATGGTACTGTGGTCCATCCTAATTCCTGGCTCCTGGACAATCTAGGGTCCCCTTGTGCAGGCCCTTGTGTGAGAAGACTGGGGCAGGGACGATTGGGTGTGGGTTCACAGTTTCAAAGGAATCCTCCCCCCTTTGTCCATGGCCTTGCTCCTACCCCCCACCCACCACGCCTGCTTCAGCTTAGCCACACTGCCAGGCTTCCCAGTACACAGGAGAAAGAGAAGAGAATGACCCACCACCACCATGAGGATATACTGAGTGTGTTCATGGGATTCTCTGCCTCAAACCCTATTACAGGGGCTGAGTCACTGGCTTACTGGTGCTCTTCCATACCGTCCCTAGGAGTGGTGCGTCACTTGAGTGGGTTGAGTCAATGACGTGATCTTCCTGTCGTGTGCCGTGGGGGAGATCTTTGTGGGCTATACTCTGCCTTGTCTCAGGATGGTAAGTTGGTGGTTGAAGATATCCCTCTAGTGGTGTGGGGGCTGTGATTTGGCAAAGTGGGTGTGGTTACATCCTGCCTGTTTGGCCCTGTCCGGGGGTATCATCGGACGGGGCCACAGTGTCTCCTGACCCCTCCTGTCTCAGCCTCGAGTATTTATGCTGTAATAGTTTGTGTCGGGGGGCTAGGTTCAATCTGTTACATCTGGAGTATTTCTCCTGTCTTATCCGGTGTCCTGTGTGAATTTAAGTATGCTCTCTCGAATTCTCTCTTTTTCTCTTTCTTTCACTCTCTCAGAGGACCTGAGCCCTAGGACCATGCCTCGGGACTACCTGGCATGATGACTACTTGCTGTCCCCAGTCCACCTAGTCGTGCTGCTGCACCAGTTTCAAATGTTCTGCCTGCGGCTATGTTCACCGGACGTGCTACCTGTCCCAGACCTGCTGTTTTCAACTCTCTAGAGACAGCAGGAGCGGTAGAGAGGCTATGAAATGCCAACTGATATTTACTCTTGAGGTGCTGACTTGTTGCACCCTCTACAACCACTGTGATTATTATTATTTGACCCTGCTGGTCATCTATGAACATTTGAACATCTTGGCCATGTTCTGTTATAATCACCCAGCACAGCCAGAAGAGGACTGGCCACCCCTCAGAGCCTGGTTCCTCTTTAGGTTTCTTCCTAGGTTCCGGCCTTTCTAGAAAGTTGTTCCTAGCCACCGTGCTACTACACCTGCATTGCTTGCTGTTTGGGGTTTTAGGCTGGGTTTCTGTACAGCACTTTGTGACATCAGCTGATGTAAGAAGGGCTTTATAAAATACATTTGATTGTATACAGTTAAACTGCAAGGCAAGCAGGTTGTACAGTGTTTGAATGCTGGCTGTGTGTGGGCACATGTTTGGAGTATGGGCATATGTAAGGTGTCCACTCATTCTGCTCAGAGTGGGTGACAATGCTCTTTGGTGAGGACATTTCACTTGTGTTATAAAATACATTTGACCAAGATAAACATGATTACTCTGAATCGTTCAGTGGGGCCTTTCTCTAACATTTCATGAATAGTATATGGAAAAAGTCAGATTTCGTAATATATTACATCCGATAATAAGCATAGAGCTCGGTTGACAGAGCGGTGCAGCTTTCTCGCAGCAACTGAGGATTTTACCTGTTGTGGTGGTTGTCTTCAAAGTTGTTTCCGCGGGTCGCAAAGTTAGCACAATGAGCTGAATTAAATGTAAAAGGCTTTGAAAAAAAGCTTGCGGTATGCTCATTGCTCCGTTTACATTTCAGAGATGAACTTGTTTTTGTGAGAATTTAGAAAAACAGGAATTTTGTATATGAAAAGTGTTTACTAAAATATTGAAATACTACATGTCATGTCTCAAAATCTATATCCATCTTACTTCTATATTGTTATATGTCTTGTGGATTCGATAAGAAAGATGACGAGTTCAAGAGGAAAGTGAGCCTGTCAGGTAGTTAATTCTCGCACAGCATCCAGACGAGCTGAAGCAATGCTCCCTTACTTTTGACCACTTTTTTCCCCCTCTGGCCTCCATTGATTTAGTCACCCTAATTTTGGCCACCCGACAAGGGTAAAAACTCCAAAATACATTTGAACAGATTTTCAGAGACATGTGGTTTGACCATTGTTTATTTAGAGGAGGATCTACACAAACATACAATTTACCCATTGGTCAACATATGCATGTTTGATTGGACACAAAGGACATCTGAAAGAACATGAAGGTGCCTGTGCTGGCAGAGGTTAGGAGGAAGGGAAAGGACAACAGAAACGTTCAGTGAAAGAGTGTTAACAGATTAAATGCAGTCAAGCATGTTACTTGAGCACATACTGATCATTCACATGCACTCATTAGTTTTGCATTTTGAAAGCATTGCTGGCCTTTCCAGTTTTTATGAACTCCCGAATATGCAAACACATTATTTACTACACTCCAAATTGACATAAGTCACCATTTCAATGCACCTCTTGGTATGAGACAGGAACACTGCTCTATATTTGACCAACAGGTAGCATGGGCCCATTCCATGGGTCTAACACTAGCCCAGGCTTTTGGGTGGAAGAGCAGGGGGGGGGGGGTAAATGCGTGTATGAATGGCTTACCTTGTGCCTGCTGGGCTCACTGCGATACCGCAGTCCTCCGTGAGTTCTGTTTACAGCCCTCTCTGCCCATGAGGTGAGCCTTCCAGGCCTGGAGGACAAAGGGCAAGTCAGTCTGCTGTTGACCTGCGAGTCCCCTGACTCTCTCCCTCTATCCCTCCCCTGTGCAGCAGCACTGTGGGCCGGTGTCAGACCCCTAATGGCCGACTTGGCTTCAACACTGGGGCTTTTCATCTGGCACACCAGGCGAGGGCCTGGGCTGCAGAGGTTAAACTGCTACTGAGAGTTTTCCTTGCCGAAAGTAAGAAGAAGTGTGTGAGAGGTGATGGAGAATGAATGGGGCAGAGCTGCTTGAGAGCTTCAGTGCTTCTTAAAAAAAATCTGAGGACAATGTCCGTGTGTGAGGAGGACACTGTCCTTGTGTGAAGAGAGTCATCGTCGTTGAAAGACACAGTTTCTTGACTGTCCGATACACATGACAACAGGAGATGGATGTCACCAAACAAGTTCCAAATGTTATATAGAGAAGAGTCGCTCACTGTCAAATTTCCCCAAAAAGGAGGCTTAGTGTAGAACATGCATTGATCATGCAGCTCAAATGTTCTATTCAAATATCCTTTATTAAACAGCATCTTTTACTATTTACGCTTTTTTTGTTTTATGTCCATATGCACTTGACAATCGACTGCCTACCTATTTGAAAACCATGAGTGGTGCAGAAGTCTAAGGCCCTGCACCTCAGTGCTGGAGGCGTCACTGTAGACCCTGGTTCCATTCCAGACTGCATCACAACCGGCCGTGATTGGGAGTCCCATAGTGCGGCGCACAATTGGCTCAGCGTCGTCCGGGTTAGTATTTGGCCGGGGTAGCCCATCATTGTAAATAAGAATTTATTCTTAACTGACTTGCCTAGTTAAATACAATTTTAATAAAGAAATCAAATATGGTCATTCATAGCCAGACCATATCGAATATGGGAATTACTACACTCAAATGAATGATTCACTATTTTAAAGTTACTGTTTTTATAGGTCTTTCTACTACAGCAGGGACACATGATTACTTCAATCTGATAAATGCCCTTTGTATGTGAACTATGTATGCTAACATGTTGGCCATGCTTTGGGCTATTTCAGCAGCTGAAGGTGTTTATTTTGCCCCTTGAACACGAAGGCATTTCATTACTTAAGTGGACAGGCAACGTGGCAGTATCAGATGGAGGGATTGAGTACGGAAGGATTGAGTACGGAAGGAGGCGCTTGGCCGTAACACCAAGCTGCATGATTGACGAGGGAAAACAAAGGCAAAAAACAGCAGAGAAGAAAACCAAAAGGCGACACCGCGATCACCGTTTTCACGGCATAACAGTCAAGTGCATCCAAAATCCATCTTGACCTTCCCAATCACAGGGAAGTGAATGGACTGAACGGATTAGTTCGGACTGCGTGACCCTTACAGAAAAAAACACATGATATCACATGATTTCATGTCAAATTTAACATATGAAATCATGTTTTTAGAACTCTTCACAGTAATCACGTTCTCAGATCTGTAGTTTCATGTTCTGTACAGGTCACATACTTATCACATTACCTTCACATTTTTGAAACACTTCACATGTGATCATGTGAAATCCATGTGTTTTTTCTGTACCGGGACTCGTGTCCATATTTTCTAAATGCTGTTATTGATATTTAATACTCTCACGGTCACTTTACCATGTGGGAGAATTTGGAAAATGGATAGGGTTGTGGAGGTTGTCACATTTAAGACATTGAATACACAGGCCATTATAAGTGCATATGACATTTTAAGTTCACATCTCTATGTCAAATGGCCATCTCTTTAATAATACTTCATTTTTTTATCCCTCCATAATAAATCAGAATGCAAAAGAGTTGTCACATTTTCTTTTGCTTTGGATTAATAAAATTGCTCTTTTGACCCGAGGGCTTTGAGTCCGGCATGACAGACAATGGTTTCCACACAGCTGTTTGGTCCTCAAGCCTAAAACATTAGCAGCACTCGGAGTGGTGGGAGATTGAAAGGCAGCCCAATAACAGAGGCAGGAAAGGAAAAAGGCAAGGTAAAACTAGGTTTGTGCCAGTGGTTGTGAATCTCCTTAGATTTTCTAAACCACCTTTATGTCCATCTACATACTTAGCATTTTAGCCTACTGCCTCATTCACCTTAGGCCTGTATCACTTTTTTTTTCTCACCTCAAATGGAGACGCAGGCAAAACTAAACGCCACATGCAGCGTTTACCGTGAATGTGGTCTCTGCGAATGCCTAAATATTAAGAAAACTGATCCCAAGTGATCATTTTAATACAATTGAATGTAATGCTGGCATATTTCTTGTTGTGTCGAGAAGTACTGCAAATAATTTCATATCTTACATGCAGTTAGTCTAACAGTGACTTGCTCCAGTGAAAAGGACCAAGGCCGAGTGCAACAGAATCTCAGCTCCTATCCGGGTATGAAGTTGTTGTGACACAACGGACAATGGTTAAAGCCTTTGCCCGAGACAGGGGCCGAAAGAAAAGAGAAACATGCATTGCCCAGCACAGAACTCCAAAATGCCCACAGAAAATGACAGATGAAATCCCTGTAAGAGCTTAATCTGAAACATGGCAATGTGGCATGGTGTACAACGGAGAAGTAAGGATATACACTATATATACAAATGTATGTGTACACCACTTCAAAATAGTGGATTAGTGGCCCCTTTGCTCCAGTGAAGGGAAATCTTAACGCTACAGCATACGTGCACAAAGTGAGGTCTATACAAAAATGGTTTGTCGAGATCGGTGTGGAAGAACTTGACTGGCCTGCACAGAGCCCTAACCTCAACCCTATTGAATGCCTTTGGGATGAATTAGAACGCCAACTGTGAACCAGGTCTAATCACCCAACATCAGTGCAACACCTGACCTCACTAATGCTCTTGTGGCTGAATGGAAGCAAGTCCCTGCGGCAATGTTCCAACATCTAGTGAAAGCCTTCCCAGAAGAGTGGAGGCTGTTGTAGCAGTAAAGGGGGGACCAACTCCATATTAATCCCCATGACACAAGCAGGTGTCCACATACTTTTAGTAATTTAGTATATGTTGAATGTCTCTGTAGTTGGCCTGGCAAAACAAACATGTTCAGAGTTGATTTCCTAGTTGATGTTGTGGTTTCTATTTATTACAACATTACCATGGTATTGTTTTATATGTTCCCATTCGCTCTCAAACCGAAAGGATGTTGTCTATACATATTATTCAGCACTATTCAAGCGATTGGACACATAGGTTGAATTCCACAATATCACCGCCGTGGAGTGATGTTACCTCTCAGTGAGAATGTTTCCTTTCTACCAGTCATTTACACAGTACTGTTTTAATGAGCTTACTTGACACCCCTACTGGCTTCACTGTTAAGAGCCCTTGAGGGTTAATAGGCAGACATGAATGAAAGAATAACAAAAGCGTACAAGAGTCAAGCACAAAAGACTCAATACCTTTGGCTGTGAGAATACACTTGTTTACAAAGACTACAAGAAAGGAAGGGATTCTGGCAAGCATGGACTAATGCTGGATCAAGGGTTTGGCAGGGTTAGCTGTTGGCAAGGTTAGCAGTTAGCAGGGTTAGCATAGTTAGCAGGGCACAGCTTTTTGCTTACCTTTAGTTTGTTTGAAAATGTACTTTGATTTCTTTGAAAGATGTTTTGTTTGACAGTTATATCCCCCGCCCTCTTTGAGCCTGAAGGCCAAAGCTGACCCCTTTTTTCCCTCCCCACTCAGACTCTTTACTGGTTCGATTCCAGGCTGTATCACAACCAGCCGTGATCGGAAGTTCCATAGGGCGGTGCACAATTGGACCAGCGTCGGCCAGGTTAGGGGAGGGTTTGGCTGGGGTAGGTCATCATTGTAAATAAGAATTTGTTCTTAACTGACTTGTCTAGTTAAATAAAGGTTAAATAAAGCTGTTAGCAGGGTTAGGATCTAGCAGGTTTTTCTATTAGCATAGTTAGCCGTTAGCATAGTTAGACGGTGCTAGATGAGCATTGAGACTGATGGTTGCAGACAGGGCTCTGGGTGTGGCGGGTGAGCTTGTCCGTGAGCACGGCCTCTGAGCACCGGGGGCACTGGCTGAACCCAGCCCTGTTCTCACACTCCCCCAACAGGTGCTCTGTGAGGCTGATTATCTGAACCACCTGAGACACACAACATCCTCCAGAAATAAACACTTCAGCCTCCAAAACAAGGACACACAAAACCACACGTCAATGTGTCTACACTGCACGGTCATATCCTCACTCCACCCAAAGCTCCTCCTGGTTCCCCATCATCCTCATGCTATTTCATCAATTATGGGACATTATCATTTCATAGATAGTTAACTTCCAAGGCCACTTGCAAGTAACTTCTATGTAAATCCAGTTTGGAGCCATGCTGGCATTTGCCTACCTGTCTACATTGGTCACAGCGGCGCAGCAATAGTGCAGGTCCAGTCCATCTTCAGTGAAGGACTCATCCTTATCACCACAGAACATACAGAGACAAACACATTTAGAATATATATATAGGCTGAAACGCATTAAGAAACACACACTGGCTGAAACACATTGTAAACATACACACTAACTGAAACACAATGAGAATATACACACACATGCTGAAACAATAATATACACAGGTTGATACCAATTCAGAATATACACACGCTGAAACATATTGAGAATGTACACATGCTGAAACACATTATGAATGTGCATTCTACAGAAAGACATTCTATGTTCCCCATTAGGTGTTTTGCATTATTAGATGCATGAGGCAATTGAAACAGAATTTCAGTCAGCTTCATAGCTTGAAAGCTTTCAGATGTTGCTGTGCATCAACACTCACTTGTCTAAGTGGTTGACAACTGAAGACTGGTCATCTCCTGCATCTGCCAGGTTGTTTTGGGAAGCCTTTTTGACACCTGCAAAGCAACAGGGACACATTTCTCAGCTGTCACTACAAATGTAAAGGGACAGTGTACTGTAGTCCTTAAAAGAATGCCTCACATAGTGGTGCAACCAGCATTCTACCATAAGAACAAAGAATGTGATGCACAATGGGTTTTGGCCAAAATGAAACCTGGTTCGTGTACGTTTTGTGACGACCCTCCCACTCTGTCTGCCGTATTATGTCTTTGTTCTTGTTTCCTTATTAGGATGCCGGTGGGCGGAGTTGGGGAGGGTCGTCAGCTACATGGGAAACACCTGGGCCAGGTGTGTCCCAGGATAAATAGACCTCTTCCACATTCATGGAGGAGACTCTCCATGCAGACACCTTTGTAGATTGTGTTGTGGTTCTTGGTGGCCTTTTGTTTGTTTGCATTGGCACCTTTCAACACCCTGCATTATCACATACATGCATGCAAAACACTCACTTACACTACTGATTACTGATTACACACACCATTGTATATTTTCCTTAGTTGCTTTGGTTAATAAATATATATTTTGTTACTCCTTATCTCCACGTTGTCTCCCTTTGTTACGGGCTTTGAGCCGGTTCGTGACAGTTTGAACAGTGGTTGAGGATAGGGTTCTTTCAACCTCCATACAGACCTATTTGTATAGCTTTTACAGCCTCCTTTTCCTGTCCTTTGGTGTTTCTCTTCTCCTTTATGCAAAACCCCCCTGCAAATTCAACTTCTTGCAGAAATACAGCACATACGGTCTAAAACGTTCTGTAACACCATATAACTGTGCTTATATCCCAATGCATTTTACCAAGCAATGGTACATATGATGAATTGTCTTTTGAAAATATTCAATCAATACCATGGAGTGTATTATGTGTGTGATTATACAGTGGTTTATACAATGGAAATCCAGTACAGTGGAATATGGGGAGTGGAATGAGGGCACAACAAGGAGTGACACAGACACGCTGGCCTGTTGAAGGAAATTAGGTAATAGGTGCAGTGATGACAGCTCCACCTACACTGATCTCCTTCAAGGCAGCCAGCTACTCCTGAAGACTGCGGATCTCTTTCTTCCCCTCCTGCTGTGTGCCTCCCTCCTTTGACTTCTGAAACAAAATGAAAGAAGCATATTGAAACACTTAATGCCACGGTATACGTCCGTCCTTCTCTAACAGCCCAGTCATGTCTGGGAGCCTTGCAGATAGACTCCACTGCAATGATGAAAATGTGTCCTTAATTCCCCCAGTGAGACATGGCCAGACGTTACTCAGTGGAACATTACTTAATAGCAGCACGGTCGTTACTTAATGGGACTGGGATACCCTGCTCTCTAATGAGGTAAGGGAACACAAGCGACGGAAAAGAAACAGCTCGTCACCCATCCCTCAACAACTGAGCATGTCCAACGTTACGTCATGACTCATTCAAACAGACGGGCCTCGCCTTGGATTCTACCGGCTGCCTGTCGATCCTGGCGAAGCCGTCAGAGATGTTCTCGTGGAGGATGTTCGTGCGCGTGTCGTTGGCCAGGAGGTAGTAGGGGATGGCGTTCTTGTGCAGGCGGTAAATGGCCAGGACGATGCGCACGGCCGTCTCTCTCACCTCCGTCGAGCTGTGCTTCAGTGCACCTGTACAGAACTGACAAAGAGGCAGAGAGAGAACAAGAGCCTTTAGAGAGCTGAAACCGAAACAAAAAGACTAAGGGCTGGTTTACCAGACACAGATTACTTCTAATACTGGACAAAAAAAATCATGCTCAATGGAGAATCTTTATTTGTGTCTGGGAAACCACCTTTAACAGCCTTAACAGAAATTAAAAAAAAAAAAAAAAAATTAAATGAGGATAGCTTGCTAAAAAAACTATAACACACTTATAGTTTAGCATGAGTTTAGCATGATGCACCTCTCTACACAGAGGATGAAATACGAAAGGAGGTTGCATGGCAGAAAGAGGGTAGCGTATTAGCACCCGAAAAAGCCTGCATATGTGATTGTTTAAACCAACAGTATTATATTACTATAGTCTGATGAGATTGATAGCCCAATAGCCGTCATAGCATATCTGCTCGAGAGCATTTACCTCAAAAGGTAAACTGTGTACAAAGGGCACCTCTCCTCTCCCTGAGTCAATGGGCTGGGGACAGGCATCCATTATTCTCTGTTGTCTCTCTCTGCTTCTCATTTTAATTACAGGAAATTCAATCACCTCTTTGCTCCGGCTCCATCTCCCAGGTAACAGGAGGGGAAAGGGAGAAATGTATCAGTCCTCGGACCAAGGGGGGCTAACCCGGCTAGCCCTGCACTGAGCCAAGAAAGCCAAGAGCAAGCTAGGTGCAGGCTCATTATATTCACAAAAGAGAATGGGGAAATGGTAGGCTCAACTCCCATTGAGGACCATTGTTTGAATTGCAGTCAAAATCAGGGCTCATGTCATGGTGGTCAATGATGGAGGCATTAAACTAGGAAATCATGCTATAGGTTATCTTAAACAAATATGACTTGAGTCAGACGGCAACAGATGCACAATCCAGACCTCTTTAGGTTTGTTCCTACTAGTTATAGACTATTGTTATAGAACTACACTAGTCCCAAGCTGCCTTGCAGTACCCATCATAGTCTTTGTTCGATGTAAGAGGGAGCCCAATGAGGAAGGTGTGAAACTCAAGCACTGCGGCTCAGTTGCATAATACACCATTGTTCATTGAGACGACATAGGCCTGAGGATGGACATGAAGCCTTCACCTCACAATAGCAATCAGGTGTGTTTACCAAACCGGAAAACTGGGTCTGGGAATTCCCTTTTTTGACCGAAACACCGATTCTGATCCAACACCTCACTGACTGAACACACAGGCCCCTACTCCCCAGGTGGCAGTGATTATTTACTGTAACAAGTTTCTCATCAGTCTATCAAAGATCTTAAACTTGTGGATGTGATAGAACACTTTTTCAGTAGAGTGTCCTTAACCGAAGTCAAACAGCATGATCTGCTATTCAAAGTTACTAAAACTCGGCAACAATTTCAACTGGATGATTAGATTACATTGTCGTGAGCCTGGATCCTGGTACTTTACGCCGTTTGCGGCAAGTTCGAATCCCAGGGGAGATCCCGGGGGAATTACATTTATTTTGGCAGTGTGTTCCAAAGCGAATTGCATCCAAAACCTTAAATGAAGATTACAGACACTATATGTTTAAATGAAGAGGGTATGGATCTTGGAGTCCCTCTCAGAACAACACATAGGCTACTGCTACAGGAGTGTAACGTTAGAGCTGCCGGAGCGATGCGCTGTCACTTCTCAGAATGTTGCTTTATTTATTCATTTCACCTTTATTTAACCAGGTAGGCAAGTCGAGAACAAGTTCTCATTTACAATTGCGACCTGGCCAAGGTAAAGCAAAGCAGTTCAACACGTACAACACGGCGTTACACATGGAGTAAAATAAACATACAGTCAATAATACAGTAGAAAAATAAGTCTATATACGATGTGAGCAAATGAGGTGAGATAAGGGAGGTAAAGGCAAAAAAGGCCATGGTGGCGAAGTAAATACAATATAGCAAGTAAAACACTGGAATTGTACATTTGCAGTGGAAGAATGTGCAATGTAGAAATACAAATAATGGGGTGCAAAGGAGCTAAATAAATAAATACAGTAGGGGAGGAGGTAGTGGTTTGGGCTAAATTATAGATGGGCTATGTAGGTGCAGTAATCTGTGAGCTGGTCTGACAGCTGGTGGTTAAAGCTAGTGAGGGAGATAAGTGTTTCCAGTTTCAGAGATTGTTGTAGTTCGTTCCAGTCATTGGCAGCAGAGAACTGGAAGGAGAGGCGGCCAAATGAATAATTGTTTTTGGGGGTGACCAGAGAGATATACCTGCTGGAGCGCGTGCTACAGGTGGGTGCTGCTATGGTGACCAGCGAGCTGAGATAAGGGGGGACTTTACCTAGCAGGGTCTTGTAGATGACCTGGAGCGGGTGGGTTTGGCGACGAGTATGAAGCGAGGGCCAGCCAACGAGAGCATACAGGTAGCAGTGGGGGGTAGTATTTGGGGCTTTAGTGACAAAACGAATGGCACTGTGATAGACTGCATCCAATTTGTTGAGTAGGATATTGGAGGCTATTTTGTAAATGACAACGCCAAAGTCGAGGATTGGTAGGATGGTCAGTTTTACGAGGGTATGTTTGGCAGCATGGGTGAAGGATGCTTTGTTGCAAAATAGGAAGCCAATTCTAGATGTAACTTTGGATTGGAGATTTTTGATGTGAGTCTGGAAGGAGTATACAGAATGGTGTCGTCTGCGTAGAGGTGGATCAGAGAATCACCAGCAGCAAGAGCGACATCATTGATGGATACAGAGAAGAGAGTTGGCCCAAGAATTGAACCCTGTGGCACCCTCACAGAGACTGCCAGAGGCCAGGACAACAGGCCCTCTGATTTGACACACTGAACTCTATCAGAGAAGTAGTTGGTGAACCAGGAAAGGCAATCATTTGAGAAACCAAGGCTATCGAGTCTGCCGATGAGAATGTGGTGACAGAGTCGAAAGCCTTGGCCAGGTCAATGAATACGGCTGCACAGTATTGTTTCTGAACAATGGCGGTTAAGATATTGTTTAGGACCTTGAGCGTGGCTGAGGTGCACCCATGACCAGCTCTGAAACCAGATTGCATAGCGGAGAAGGTGCGGATGGGATTCGAAGTGGTCGGTGATCTGTTTGTTGATTTGGCTTTCGAAGACCTTAGAATGGCAGGGTAGGATAGATATAGGTCGGTAGCAGTTTGTGTCAAGAGTGTCCCCCCTTTGAAGAGGGGGATGACCGCAGCTGCTTTCCAATCTTTGGGAATCTCAGACAACACGAAAGAGGTTGAACAGGCTAGTAATAGGGGTTGCAACAATTTCGGCAGATCATTTTTAGAAAGAAAGGGTCCAGATTGTCTAACCCGGGTGATTTGTAAGGATCCAGATTTTGCCGCTCTTTCAGAACATCAGCTGACTGGATTTGGGAGAAGGAGAAATGGCGAAGGCTTGGGCGAGTTGCTGTGGGGGGGTACAGTACAGTAGACCGGGGTAGCGGTAGGTGGAAAGCCTGGCAAGCCATAGAAAAATGCTTATTGAAATTCTCAATTATAGTGGATTTTTCTGTGGTGACAGTTTCCTATCCTCAGTGCAGTGGGCAGCTGGGAGGTGGTGTTCGTATTCTCCATGGACTTTACAGTGTCCCAGAACTTCCTGTGTATACTGGTTTCTAACTTCCCTGAAAAGTTGCATATCACAGGGGCTGTTCGATGCTAATGCAGAACGCCATAGGATGTTTTGTGTTGGTTAAGGGCAGTCAGGTCTGGAGAAAACCAAGGGCTATATCTGTTCCTTGTTCTACATTTCTTGAATGGGGCATGCCTATTTAAGATTATTTAAATAACCATGCATCCTCTACAGACTGGATGAGGTCAATATCCTTCCAGGATACCCGGGCCAGGTCGATTAGAAAGGCCTGCTCGCTGAAGTGTTTCAGGGACCGTTTGACAGTGATGAGTGGAGGTCGCTTGACCGCTGACCCATTACGGATGTAGGCAATGAGGCAGTGATTGCTGAGATCTTGGTTGAAAACAGCAGAGGTGTATTTAGAGGGCAAGTTGGTTAGGATGATATCTACAAGGGTGCCCGTGTTTACGACTTTGGGGCGGTACCTGGTAGCTTCATTGATAATTTGTGTGAGATTGAGGGCATCAAGCTTAGATTGTAGGATGGCTGGGGTGTTAAGCATGTTCCAGTTTAGGTCACCTAGCAGCACGAGCTCTGAAAATAGATGGGGGGCAATCAGTTCACATATGGTGTCCAAAGCACAGCTGGGGGCAGAGGCTGGTCTATAGTAGGCGGCAACGGTGAGAGACTTGTTTTTAGAGAGTTGGATTTTTTAAAGTAGAAGTTCAAATTCTTTTGGGACAGACCTGAATAGTATGACAGAACTCTGCAGGCTATCTCTGCAGTAGATTGCAACTCCGCCCCCTTTGGGACATTCCATCTTGTCTGAAAAGGTTGTAGTTATGGATGGAGATTTCAGAGTTTTTGGGGGTCTTCCTAAGCCAGGATTCAGACACGACTAGGACATCCGGGTTGGCAGAGTGTGCTAAAGCAGTGAGTAAAACAAACTTAGGGAGGAGGCTTAACATGCATGAAACCAAGGCTATTACGGTTACAGAAGCCATCAAAAGACAGTGCCTGGGGAATAGGAGTGGAGCTAGGTAATGCAGGGCCTGGATTCACCTCTACATCACCAGAGGAACAGAGGAGGAGTAGGATAAGGGTACGGCTAAAAGCTATGAGAATTGGTCGTCTAGGACGTCCGGAACAGAGAGTAAAAGGAGGTTTCTGGGGGCGATAAAATAGCTTCAAGGTATAATGTACAGACAAAGGTATGGTAGGATGTGAATACAGTGAAGGTAAACCTAGGCATTGAGTGATGATGAGAGCGATATTGTGTCTAGAAACATCACTGAAACCAGGTGATGTCATCGCATGTGTGGGTGGTGGAACTGAGAGGTTGGATAAGGTATAATGAGCAGGGCTAGAGGCTCTACAGTGAAATAGGCTAATAAACACTAACCAGAACAGCAATGGATAAGGCATATTGACATTAAGGAGAGACATGCTTAGCCGAGTGATCATAAGGGTCCAGTGAGTAGTGAGGTTGGTTGGGGTCACGGCGATTCAGACAGCTAACCGGGCCATCGGTAGCAAGCTGGCAGAGGATGGAGGTCTGTTTTTAGCCACCTCGTGCGTTTCCATCAGTAGATGAGTGGGGTTCCGTGTGGTAGAGGGGACTAATCCAAATGGCAAATAGATAGTGATAGTGACCCAAGAAAATTGTCCGATAGATCTATTCAGATAGCTGTCTTATCGGCTGCTAACGATTAGCGGGCCGCAGATGGGCGTTCAGGTTACGTCGCGACGGAGGTGCCAGTTGGATAACTCCCTCGGGCAGATAACGTCGGTAAACCAGTCATGAAGGCCCAGTGGGGCTCCGCGTCGGCAGTAAAACGTGTCCGGATAGGCGATTGTAGCCCAGAAGTGGCTGATGGAACTCTTCAGCTGGCTAGCTCCGGAATAATTGCTGTTTGCTCCGGGACCGACGTAAGCAATAGTCACTCGGATAGCAGCTAGCTAGCTGCAAGATCCAGGTGTAAATGTACGGAGCTTGTGGTAGAAATCCGGGAATATGGAGAGAAAATAGGTCCGGTATGCTCTGGTCTGAGTCGCGTAGTACAAAACTGGCTAACTTTTCGAGCTAAATGATAGCTGATGACCATCAACCGTGGTTAGCTGAATACTAACGTTAGGCAGTAAACTGGCGAGCTTCTGGTTAGCTTCTATTGTGGATTTCAGATTTGAGGTGAATAATACTTTTTTGTTGTTTTTTTAATTGGTGAGGCGGGTTGCAAGAGAGTGTTTTGAAGTTGAGAAAAAAATATATATATAAAAAGATATGCGAAGAAAATATATATTGTCAACTTCTGTCTGCAATTGCATTAATAAAGGTTTTTAAATTATTTAATTAAAGATAGTCTGAATGCAAATTTCACCAATGAGCCAATGATTGACAAGGAACAATTAACGAACCCCAACATTAGAGGCAATGAAGCCTTCAAAACTGCTTCAGCATATCAAATCCAATCACCGTGCACTTAAAGACAGACCTGTTGAATTCTTTGAGCAAAAGAAAACGTGAACAAGGACAGACGCAAGTCTTGAAAGCCACTGCATCAACAAATGTGGCTGCACTGAGTGTGTTATAGTTAGTGGCCAGCCGTATTGCTAAGGCCAAGAAGCCTTTCACTATTGGCAAGGAGATGATTCTACCTGCTGCTAAGGACATTTGCCGTGAACCCTTGGGAGAGGCTGCCGCTAAAAAGATAGCACAGGTTCCTCTTTCGGCTACCACCGTCACTAGGCGAATTGATGAAATAGCGGAGGACGTTGAGGGACAATTGTTAGAGAGGCTTAACGAGTCACCGTGGTATGAAATCCAGGTTGACAAATCTACCGATGTCGACAACAAGGCAATACTGCTGGTTTATGTGCGATATATATTTCAGGATGATGTGCATGCGGATATGTTGTGTGCGCTTCCCTGCCGACAAACAAAACGGCCGCAGGACTATTCAAGTTTTTGGATGATTACATGTCAGGAAAATTGGATTGGTCATTCTTTGTTGGTGTACGCACGGATGGGGCTGCTGCCATGACAGGACAGCTGTCTGGTTTCACTACCCGGGTTAAAGAGGTTGCGCCTGAATGTGAGTCTACGCACTGTGTCATTCACAGAGAAATGCTGGCTAGCTGAAAAAAATGTCACCTGAATTTAACGTAGTATTGAATGATGCTATCAAAGTTATCAATCACATCAAAGCATACACCCATAACTCCCGTCTGTTTGGGAAGCTTTGTGAGGAGATGGACACAGAGCACAAACGCCTTCTCTTATACACAGAAGTCAGATGGCTATCTATGGGGAGATCACTTGCCAGAGTGTTTGAGTTATGAAAAAAAGTCACCGCTGGCAGCACATTTCAATGACGAGGAATGGGTCGCAAAACTCGCTTACCTTTGCGACATATTCAACCTGCTCAACAAACTCATTCTGTCGCTTCAGGGGAGAATGACAACTGCCTTTAAGTTGGCAGATAAAGTGGCTGCATTCAAAGCCAAACTGGAACTGTGGGGACGACGAGTGGACAGGGGCATATTTGACATGTTCCAAACATTAGCGGCGATTTTGGGAGAGGCTGAGACTGGGCCGTCGTTCTCCCAGCTGCTGTGCTTCGCTGTCAAAAGAGTTCGAGCTTTACTTCCCAACCGCCAAGACCCACAAAGTGTGAAGGAATGGATCCACAAGCCATTTGTGAATGAAAGAAGATCGACTCCTTGAGATTGCAAATGACGGTGACCTTAAAAGTATGTTTGAGAACTTAATCTCTGCCGACCTTCTGGATTAAAATCAAGGCTGAATATCCTGAGATAGCTAGCCACAAAAGCACTAAAAACGTTGCTTTTTCAACATCCCTATCCCTGCGAACCGGGCTTTTCCGCAACGACGGTAACAAAAACAAAATGACGGTGTAGGCTGGACATTAGAATGTCACAAACTAAAATGTTATGAAAAAGTGGCTATACTAAAGTTATAGGCCTAATCAATATTCCGTCTGGTCTTGTTGAGGACGGCTGCCTTAGACCACTGTGCCACTCAGGAGGCCCTACTACATTGTTGAGGGAGATGGCACATAAGCATTCAGCTGAACCTTTGTACCTGCTGTAAACAGTGTATGCGACAAATACACTTTATTTGATTTATGTTTTGACCAAATAGATGTCAATATTTGGGCTCTTATAGGGTTGGAGACTCCTGCTGGCTATGCATCTCAATGTGCACTTGTCTACTACCCACATGGAGGTCCTCTGTAGCCCAGTTGGTAGAGCATGGCGTGTGCAACTTTAAAATAAAGATAGCCTCATTGGCGTTGCCCGTGCTGTCACAGACGCCCTAATAGGCCTCTATATATCTCTATGGTGTCAATTGTTTCAGTTATGACCATTTCGGTTTGGACAATTGACTTATTTTGGACTATGGGGATTCTTTGGACTAAAGAATCCCCATAGCTAACATATGGCTGGCTATCTTTCATTTGGACAGATATACATTCCAGTTTTAGTCCCAAAACTTAACTTTACATATTTCTTGACACATTAGATTTTCTTATTGAAGCTTCTTACATTTTTTTTGTTATTTTACCAACTTGCTCGCTAATTTTCTCCAAAATGTTTGCAGACTACTCACCATGTGGTCATGCTGGAGAGGGGTGCAATCCCATCACCTGGTGATATTTGTAGGGGTGTGGCTTAAGGCACATTCATTATACAGTCTTTTAATGTGTGTGTTTTGGTATCGACATCAAAAGGTGGGACAGAATTTTTTTGAGAAAGATGCTTAAAAGTAAATAAAATCACTAATTAGATCAATTTCTTCCAATGTAATAATATAACAACTCTTGATATAGTGTTAAAAATCACGAAGATTTGGAGGGTTTGGGACAACCACCTCTCAATAGAAATAGGTGTATAAACATTGAGTTGTACTATGTACTTGTACATTGTACAATATTCAGTTAACAATATGTTTGTTATTGCCTTGGGCTGAATTACAGATATAATGATGTAAAAAAAAAAATCCTAAATTTGAAGACTTAACTGTTTTTATAAATGTGTGACCTGCAATTTGCAAAACGTCTGTAGAATCCCCCATACACGTGTGTTTTTTGTTTGTTTTTAGGCCATGTGGTGTGCCAAGAAGGACTGCAAACAAACAACAGCAGTTTTCAACAAACCAATTCCAGTCGTATGCACGGAACAAGCAGTATACGGAAAACATGCCCTCCCAATATTGCCTCTGAATACAATGCTAACCCCAAAAGTTCTCAGCAAACATTGAAAACAGCCGACACAAAGGAGTCAGGTGCCAGTGCTAGCAGTCAGCAAGCACAAACATGCAAATACAGGCCACTGAGGAGAGTAGCATCTGTGTCTCTTCAACTTCAGAGATGGACTCTGGTGCAGAACCTAACAATTTGCTCCCGCCTATCATAAAGTCAGCGGTGAAGCAGAGGCAGGTCAAAAGAGGTCTGTCGTAAACTATAGAGGACAGACAATGGCACTGCCCACTCTGTCAACACTTAAATAGTTAACACATAGATACTAGGTCACTGTTGGAAGTGAAGAGACAGAGAGAGAGACAAAAATAACATACATCATCCAAGCAGGCACTCCTGGGACTTCGCTAATTGCATTCTCCGGGACATGAGTTTCAATAGGCGCTGACCCGACCTGACCACCCTGGCTGCCGGGTCTGTCTTCTTCCCAGGCCTGTTCATGCTCTCCAAGAAATGCCTCAAATACATCCCTGCACTAAGGTGGAGCAAAGGGGATGAGGTCAGTGTCAACCGGGTTGGTGTTCTCCGTTCAGGCGATCATGGCCTCCTCAACTGGTTACATCACAGCCTCCTCCTGTGAAGACATCATCAAGCATCAGTATTGGCTGACCAGCACCTACATCCTCTTTGCCATGCACTACTTTGTGTATGAAATCTATGCTATGGTCATGAGCTACTGGTACGAGCAACGGGTCAAGGATCACAAAGCAGACAGCGGCGCCAAACGCCTGGGTGCGGCCCTGGCCTGCGACGCAAGTTCCTCATTGTGCTCCAGCACGTAGTCATGGTCACTGTGTGCTTCCCCATCTCTGTGTTCTGGCGACAGGACAAGGGGGATTACTTTCAGGGCATCATGTTACGGGCTGAACTCAGCACACCGTCGGTCTGTCCTGGAAAGATCCTTAACCACTACAAACAGCAACACACTCCCCTGGACAAAGTGAATGGGGCTACAATGCTGCAGTGTTAATTTTGCCACTCTGTTAAAGATTTAGACTAGTCTTGAATATGATTAAGTCACATTTTTGTAATTTGAATAATCACTTAGTCTAGTTATTGTCAAAATGATGAAAACATTTTAGGCCATTTTAGTCAATTACACTGAACAAAAATATAAACACAACATGCAACAATTTCTAAGATTTTACTGATTTACATTACATATAAGGAAATTAGTAAATTGAAATAAATTCATTAGGCCCGAATCTATGGATTTCACGACTGGGAATACAGACATGCATCTTTTCGTCACAGATACACTATATATACAAATGTATGTGGACACCGCTTCAAATCAAATGTTATTTGTCACATGCGCTGAATAAAACAGGTGTAGACCTCACTGTGAAATGCTTACTTACGAGCGCTTAACCAACAATGCAGCTCAAGAAATAGAGTTAATAAATATTTAATAAATAAAATTAAGTTTAAAAAAAGTAACACAAGACATTTACATAACAATAACGAGGCTATATACAGATGATACCGGGACCGGGTCAATGTGCGGGGGTGCAGGTTAGGGGGGGGGGGGACATTTGATTTGCTGTCTTCAGCAGTCGAATGGCTTGGGGGTATAAGCTGTTCAGAAGTCTTTTGGACCTAGACTTGGCGCTCCGGTACCACTTGCCCTTGTGGTAGCAGAGAGAACAGTCCATGACTAGGGTGGCTGGAGTCTTTGGAAATTTTTAGGGCCTTCCTCTGACACTGCCTAGTATATAGGTCCTGGATGTTAGGAAGCTTGGCCCCAGTGATGTACTGGGCAGTACGCACTACCCTCTGTAGTGCCTTATGGTCAGATGCCGAGCAGTTACCATACCAGGCGATGATGCAACCAGTCAGGTATGACAACATACCATTCAGCTACACCCCATACCACATTCAGCTACACCCGTTGCTGACAGGTATATAAACTCGAGCACACAGCCATGCAATCTCTATAGACAAATATTGGCAGTTTAATGGCCTTACTGAAGAGCTGAGTGACTTTCAATGTGGCACCGTCATAGGATGCCACCTTTGCAACAAGTCAGTTCAATTTCTGTTTTTGTGCTGTTATTGTGAAATGTAAACGTCTATGAGCAACAACGGCTCAGTCGCGAAGTGGTAGGCCACACAAGCTCACAGAATGTGACTGCCGAGTGCTGAAGCGCATAGCTCGTAGAAATTGTCTGTCATCAGATGCAACACTTCCAATCTGCCTCCGGAAGCAACGTCAGAGCAATAATTGTTCGTCGGAATCTTCTGAAATGTGTTTTTTCCATGGCCGAGCAGCCGCACACAAGCCTAAGATCACCTTGCACAATGACAAGCGTCGGCTGGAATGGTGTAAGCTCGCCGCCAGTGGAAACGCCTTCTCTGGAGTGATGAATCACGCTTCACCATCTGGCAGTCCAACGAATGAATCTGGGTTTGGTTTGTCCGAATGGTCTGGGGCTGTTTTTCATGGTTCGGGCGTAACCTCTTATTCCAGTGAAGGGAAATCGTAACACTACAGCAAACAATGACAATTTTGTGCTTCTAACTTTTTGGCAACCGTTTGGGGAAGGCTCTTTGCTCTTTCAGCATGACAATACACCCGTGCACAAAGGTAGGTCTATACAGAAATGGTTTGTCGAGATTGGTATGGAAGAACTTCACTGGCCTGCACAGAGCCCTGACCTCAACCCCATCAAACAACTTTGGGATGAATTGGGCGAGCCAGGCCTAATCGCCCAACATCAGTGGCCGACCTCACTAATTCTCTTGTGACTGAATGGAAGCAAGTCCCCCAGCAATGTTCCAACATCTAGTGGAAGAATGGAGGCTGTTACAGCAGCAAAACGGGGATCAACTCCATTTTAATGCCCATGATTTTGGATTGAGATGTTCGTCGAGCAGATGTCCACATACTTTTAGGCATGTAGTATATGGATCAGAAAACCAGTCAGTATCTGGTGTAACTACCATTTGCCTCATGCAGTGTGACACATCTCCTTCGCATAGAGTTGATCAGGCTGTTGAGTGCTTCTACACCTGCATTGCTTGCTGTTTTGGGTTATAGGCTGGGTTTCTGTACAGCACTTTGATATATCAGCTGATGTAAGAAGGGCTATATAAATACATTTGATTTGATTTGATTGTGGCCTGTGGAATATTGTCCCTGGATATTGGGGGGAACTGGAAAACACTGTTGTACACATTGCCAGAGCATCCCAAACATGCTCAATGTGTGACATGACTAGTGAGTATGCAGGCCATGGAGGAACTGGGACATTTTCAGCTTCCAATACTTGTGTACAGATCCTTGCAACATGGGGCTGTGCATTAGGAGCTAAAACCAGGAATTTGAAGATTTAATTAACCCCAGAATGGGTACACAGTCCCTGGACACGACAGAAGTGAATATGAAAAAGATCCAGGGTACCAAATTACGTTTCATGCTGACACATTTTCGGACCAGAACATATTTTTAACCTTTATTTAATAAAAGTACAGTACTTTTCTATGGAGCAATTGTTGTGCCTTAGTTCTGCATTCTAGGAAATGTTAAATGTATCAATATCATGTTTGTATAATCCCCTACTAAGCAAGCATACTAAAGGAGTTTATGAACTAAACAAACATAAAAAGTACATTCCTACTCAGCTTGTGGGTCATTTCCAGAATATGAACCAGTTTGATTTCTGGAATACCGTTACGGACCATTTAAAAACATTTAAAAAAAAACATCCTTAATGAAGTCCAAATAGTCTTTATGTCATCTTGTTAAGTCATTGAGTTATTGGTGACAGATGGCTTGTATGCGTAATAGATGAAGTGTGGGGGACCACTCGGACTAACAAAGAACCATTCATGTCTTGGGTTGGAGTTCAACTGAGTTCTTAACGGTTCCACAGGGCATGAGCAGTGATCTAAGAGGGCTGAGTCGTCAAAAAGTAAAAAAGAAGAGAAAAACCTGACCAGAGCTGAGATGGTGATGGTAGCCAAATACAGACTCTCTCTCTCTGAAGACTTTTCCCTCATTTATTCACACACACATGCACATGCACACACACAGTCCAGAAGCTACACTACCACAACAATGTGACACCTCAAATGTTGGCAAAGCCTACTTTTGCTCATCTTTTCTTGTCCGAGTGAGGGACTGTAAATCAAGAGGACTCTATGTGTTCTGAAAGATGAGACGTTGAGGATTATAATAAATACCTCTGATGCCATACAAGAAAACCACAAACCCGTGAGTCAAAACGGGCACTTCACCTTTCAACTCATGTAATTTACAGTTTCGACGACTATGATCGCTATGTTTCATGTACAGTTACAAGTATGACATGGCATCATACCCTGGGTTGTCCTGAACAGAATGATCCTGTTTGCCATATTGTGAAGGAAATTAGCCACAGAACTGACTCCATCCATGACTCCATCCTATGCACATCAAAATGACCTTTGGTTTCTCTGATGTGCCTTGTGAAAGCCTAAGACCATATTTTATAACTTAGATAGTCATGTTGGCAATAGAATACACTTTCAAATGATGCCCACTTGACACAGATTGCGATTTCTAGTGGACCAGTTTTGGATTGGTCCATTATATTTATGGCCAAACACACCAAGACAATCGTGAAGAGGGCACAACAACGCCTAATCGCCCCTTAGGAGACTGAAAATATCTGGCATGGGTCCTTAGATCGTAAAAAAGTTCTACAGTTGCACTGACAAGAGCATCCTGACTGGTTGCATCACTGCCTGGTAGGGCAACTGCCTGGCCTTCGACCGCAAGGTGCTACAGAGGGTAGTGTGTGCTGCCCAGTACATCACTGGGGACAAGCTTCTTGCCATCCAGGACCTCTATACCAGGCGGTGTCAGAGGAAGGCCCTAAAAATGGCTAAAGACTCCAGCCACCCAAGTCTAGGTCCAAAAGGCTTCTGAACAGCTTCTACCCCCAAGCCATAAGACTGCTGAACAGATAATCAAATGGCTGCCCAGACTATTTGCATCCCCTCCTTTTTTTTACGATGCTGCTTCTCACTGTTTATGACCTATTATCTGTTATCTGGATGACTTATGTACTGGGTTTGACCAGGCCACAGATAGCAACAGAGATGTATTTATATTGGGTGATTTTAATATAAATTGGAAGGATCACAATAATTAGAATAGAACAAATTTGATGAGAAATGCCAAGAACTGTGGTTTAAAACAAATGGTTAATGATACTACTAGATCTTCAATCAAGTTGGGTCATCGTTCAGACACATGCAATGATCTGATTTTCTGTAATATACATGTACCATTGCAATGCTTAAAAGCCAGATCAATGCCACTGGGCTGGACAGACCATAATGTTGTTACCATAACCATGAACACCAAGGTTCCAAAGAAACCCCTTAGGATTGTGGTCAAAAGACATTTTAAAACATTTAATCATGAGCCTTTCTAAATGATTTGGCTGCTGAACCCTGATTTATCTAAAGGATGATTTAAATCATGCTATAGAATGTTTTATTGATTTGCTCACTGATGTAATGGACCATCATGCCCCTGTAAGAAAGAGTACAGTTGGTGCCCGTCCATCTCCATGGATTGATGATGAACTGGGTGAGGCTTTTTCTCAAAGAAATATGGCAAAAGTCTTAGCAGCCAAGTCAAAATTAGAAATTGATTAACAGAATTATAGAACATTACGTAATTATGCAGTTAAATCGAATTTTACAACGATTAGTTTATTGATTGTAAAAATGATTCTAAAAGGGTATGGAACACAGTTAAGGGCTTACTTGGTGCATCTACCTCATCATGCCCATCTAGTGTGGAGGTTGACGGGAGAATAATAACAAAACCAGTTGATATTGCCAATCAATTTGCAGATTTTTTTATAAAAAAAATTCAATTATGGAGCAACAATGTAAACATACATTCTTCCAAACAAGCTATTGTCCAATGGATTAATGATCATATTATGAGCAACAAGTTCTGCTCTTTTAGTCTGCAAACGGTGTCAGTGGAGGAGGTGTTAAACCTATTGAAGTCATTACCTGATGGTAAATCTACCGGTTATGGTCTTATGGACAATTTTTTTGATTCGCTGTGCTGCTCCCCAGATTGCAATTCCACTGAAATATATATGTAATTGGTCAATGGAAAAGGGGATGTTTGCAAATGTATGGAAGCATGCGAAACTGTGTCCTAATCCGAAAGACAGCATAGAACCCATTACTCCTGCCAATAGTCAACCAATTAGTCTACTCCCTACACTCAGTAAGATATTGGAGGGTATTGTGAGTAGACAAATATGGGAGTACATGGAAAATAATGATCTGATTACAGCCAATCAGCATGCTTATCGTAAAAACCATTCCACTACCACTGCATTGGTTGACATGACTGACCAATGGTCAGTTAATGCTATGGATAATGGCAAGTTTGTGGGTGTACTATTTTTAGATTTCAGTGCAGCATTTGATTTAGTGGATCATGAAATAATTTTGATAAAATTAATGCATTATGGTTTTAAGGAGGTAGCATTGAATTGGGCACAGTCATATCTAACTGACAGGAAACAGTCCACCTATATCAATGGTTCATTTTCTTCCCCTCATGTGTTCAACTGTGGAATACCGCAGGGCAGCTGCCTTGGGCCACTTCTTTATTTAATATATACCAACGATCTTCCCTGTGCCTTAGCTGAAGCTACTATATTTGCAGATGATACTACAATTTATGCAGCAAGACAATCGGTTAAACAGGTACAGCAAGCTTTACAAAGAGATTTGGAGAATATCAGGGAGTGGGTTTGCCAAAAACAACTTGTTTTAAACATCAAGAAAACTGAAGTTATGTTGGTCTGTTCAACTACAGAAAGGCCAAAACAGCATGGGATACAATTAAGTATGGGAGGAGTACAAATTGAAGAAGTGGCAGAAACCAAACTATTGGGAGTGCAACTAGACAACTGCTTATCATGGTCGTCTCAAATAACTAATCTATGTAAAAAAAATATTAAAACAACATGCATAATCAGAAGGATAGCTAAATATTTACCAGGAAAAATTATTCAGCAAATAACACAAACATTAATTGAGAGTCAGGTGAACTAACGTTCTGTGGTCTGGGGAAATGCATCATTAAAAGAAGTTAGGAGGCTGCAGAATGCACAGAACAAAGCAGCAAGGATTGTTTTAAGGTGGAGATATGGTTCTTCTGTTGCAGTCATGCGCAGTGTTCTTGGTTGGTCATCAGTCGACAGGATAATTGAAAAAAACATATTTATTTTATTTCATAATATACATCATTTAAAACGGCCAAGTTCTATTCACAATGGTATTCAGTTGGTAAGAGACAGACATTCCGTAAATACTAGGAATAGGTTGTTCGCCATCTATGCGTTATCCGGACAGAAAAGAGAAATAGGCAAAAGAACATTTCGATTTAGAGCAATAAAGAAATGGAATAAATTAACTGAGCAAACTAGGAACCTTTCAATATGTAAATGTAAACATTATTTTAAAACAATTTAAATATAATGCATAGAAATGTTGTGGGACTATAATAGATGAAGAATCAATATTTTTTAGATGGAGTATTTATTGGGTCATTGAGTTAGTATATTATGTATGTTTGTAATTATGTGTTATATGTGAAAATATGTTTGTATTATAAATTGTATTTTAATGTTTAAAGACTCTTGGAAGATTAGTCCAAATGGGGACTAAAAGAGATCCAAATCAAATCAAATTATCTATGCATAGTCACTACCGACATGTACATATTACCTCGACTAACCTGAACCCCCGCATATTGACTTGGTACCGGTAACCCCTGTGTATAGCCTCGTTATTGTTATTTTATTGTTGCTTTTTTATTTATTATTTTAGTTTATTTAGTAAATAAATACATTTACTAAAGTAACATTTACTTTAGTAAATATTTTTTCTTAACTCTTATTTTTCTTAAAACTGCATTGTTGGTTAAGGGCTTGTAAGTAAGCATTTCATGTTGAATTTGGTGCATGTGACAAATAACATTTGTTTTGATTGTGTAAACAACAACAGTCATTTTGTTATGCTGGGGATGCAGGGCTGTGTTCAAAACAAAAATAACAGCTAGGAGAGTCATAAAAGTGCATTAAAATGACTTAGGAACTGAGCACACTTTGGAGAGGTGTGTGGCCATTTGGAGACACCAGTTAGACCTCTCACTCAAACCTTTGTCATTGTTTGGTCTTATGTTGCACTCAGAGACATTATATATACACTGAACAAAACTATAAACGCAACATGTAACGTGTTGGTCCCTTCCATATTTCATGAGCTGAAAGATCCCAGTTTGCCCCAAACATAATGCTTTGTAATCAGGACATACAAAGTTAATTTCTTTGTCACAATTTCACTCTGTCATTTAGGTTAGTATTGTGGAGTAACTACAATGTTGTTGATCCATGCTCAGTTTTCTCCTATCACAGCTATTTGACTTTGTAACTGCTTTAAAATCCCCATTGGCCTCATTGTGAAATTCCTACGCTTTTTTTTTCACTCTGTGTCAAAGGAGTTACAGTAGGAAGGACACCTGTACCTTTGTATTGACTGGGTGTGTTCATACACCATCCAAAGTGTAATTAATAACCCCCCCCCATGCTCAAAAGAATATTCAATGTCTGCTTTTTTATTTATTTATCTACCAATAGGTGCCCTTCGTGGCAAGGCATTGGAAAAACATCCCTGGTCTTTGTCGATCTGTGCTTGAAATTCACTGCTCGATTGAGGGACCTTACAGCTAATTGTATGTGTGGGGTAAAGAGATGAGGTAGTCATCATTCTTCTTATTGCACACAGAGTTAGTCCATGCAATGTATTCTCTGAATTGTTAAGCACATTTTTACTCCTGAATATATTTAGGCATGCCATAACAAAGAGGATGAATACTTACTGACTTAAGACATTTCAGTTTTCCATTTGTAATACATTGTTAAACATTTCTAAAAACATAATTCCACTTTGACATTATTGGGTGTTGTGTGTAGTCCAGTGATACAAAATCTCAATTGTAGCAATTTTAAATTCAGGCTGTAATACAACCACACGTGGAAAAAGTCTAGGGGTGTAAATACTTTGTTATTTACAATAAGGGTTAGATGAAGAAAATCGGACCTCTCTGAAAGGAAAATGGATGGCCCTCCCTTCAGCAAAATACAGTCTATCTTACCTAAACCTTCTCTGAACGCTTGAAAAACAAAACAAGTGACCCTCCCCTATACCCAAAATAAAAATAAAGTGGATAGCAGAGAACATGTCTACCGTTTACCCTCACTTATTGGACAGACCAGACCAGACCAGAGCTAGCCAGCTAGCCCCCGAATAGCAGCACTGTAGAAACTATTACACTCGACGGAACGACTTGATTAGTGTAGTGTCAACAACGTAGCCACTGCCAGCTAGCCTACTCCAGCAGTACTGTATCATTTCAATCATTTTAGTCAATAAGATTCTTGCTACGTAAGCATAACGTTCTGAACATTCGATAAGTGTAGTCCACTTGTCATTCCAATCTCCTTTGCATTAGCGTAGCCTCTTCTGTAGCCTGTCAACTATGTGTCTATCTATCCCTGTTCTCTCCTCTCTGCACAGACCATACAAACGCTCCACACCGCGTGGCCGCGGCCACCCTAATCTGGTGGTCCCAGCGCGCACGACCCACGTGGAGTTCCAGGTCTCCGGTAGCCTCTGGAACTGCCGATCTGCGGCCAACAAGGCAGAGTTCATCTCAGCCTATGCCTCCCTCCAGTCCCTCGACTTCTTGGCACTGACGGAAACATGGATCACCACAGACAACACTGCTACTCCTACTGCTCTCTCTTCGTCCGCCCACGTGTTCTCGCACACCCGAGAGCTTCCGGTCAGCGGGGTGGTGGCACCGGGATCCTCATCTCTCCCAAGTGGTCATTCTCTCTTTCTCCCCTTACCCATCTGTCTATCGCCTCCTTTGAATTCCATGCTGTCACAGTTACCAGCCCTTTCAAGCTTAACATCCTTATCATTTATCGCCCTCCAGGTTCCCTCGGAGAGTTCATCAATGAGCTTGATGCCTTGATAAGCTCCTTTCCTGAGGACGGCTCACCTCTCACAGTCCTGGGTGACTTTAACCTCCCCACGTCTACCTTTGACTCATTCCTCTCTGCCTCCTTCTTTCCACTCCTCTCCTCTTTTGACCTCACCCTCTCACCTTCCCCCCTACTCACAAGGCAGGCAATACGCTCGACCTCATCTTTACTAGATGCTGTTCTTCCACTAACCTCATTGCAACTCCCCTCCAAGTCTCCGACCACTACCTTGTATCCTTTTCCCTCTCGCTCTCATCCAACACTTCCCACACTGCCCCTACTCGGATGGTATCGCGCCGTCCCAACCTTCGCTCTCTCTCCCCCGCTACTCTCTCCTCTTCCATCCTATCATCTCTTCCCTCTGCTCATACCTTCTCCAACCTATCTCCTGATTCTGCCTCCTCAACCCTCCTCTCTTCCCTTTCTGCATCCTTTGACTCTCTATGTCCCCTATCCTCCAGGCCGGCTCGGTCCTCCCCTCCCGCTCCGTGGCTCGACGACTCATTGCGAGCTCACAGAACAGTGCTCCGGGCAGCCGAGCAGAAATGGAGGAAAACTCGCCTCCCTGCGGACCTGGCATCCTTTCACTCCCTCCTCTCTACATTTTCCTCCTCTGTCTCTGCTGCTAAAGCCACTTTCTTCCACTCTAAATTCCAAGCATCTGCCTCTAACCCTAGGAAGCTCTTTGCCACCTTCTCCTCCCTCCTGAATCCTCTCCCCCTCCCCCCCCTCCTCCCTCTCTGCAGATGACTTCGTCAACCATTTTGAAAAGAAGGTCGACGACATCCGATCCTCGTTTGCTAAGTCAAACGACACCGCTGGTTCTGCTCACACTGCCCTACCCTGTGCTCTGACCTCTTTCTCCCCTCTCTCTCCAGATGAAATCTCGCTTCTTGTGACGGCCGGCCGCCCAACAACCTGCCCGCTTGACCCTATCCCCTCCTCTCTTCTCCAGACCATTTCCGGAGACCTTCTCCCTTACCTCACCTCGCTCATCAACTCATCCCTGACCGCTGGCTACGTCCCTTCCGTCTTCAAGAGAGCGAGAGTTGCACCCCTTCTGAAAAAACCTACACTCGATCCCTCCGATATCAACAACTACAGACCAGTATCCCTTCTTTCTTTTCTCTCCAAAACTCTTGAACGTGCCGTCCTTGGCCAGCTCTCCCGCTATCTCTCTCAGAATGACCTTCTTGATCCAAATCAGTCAGGTTTCAAGACTAGTCATTCAACTGAGACTGCTCTTCTCTGTATCACGGAGGCGCTCCGCACTGCTAAAGCTAACTCTCTCTCCTCTGCTCTCATCCTTCTAGACCTATCGGCTGCCTTCGACACTGTGAACCATCAGATCCTCCTCTCCACCCTCTCCGAGTTGGGCATCTCCGGTGCGGCCCACGCTTGGATTGCGTCCTACCTGACAGGTCGCTCCTACCAGGTGGCGTGGCGAGAATCTGTCTCCTCGCCACGCGCTCTCACCACTGGTGTCCCCCAGGGCTCTGTTCTAGGCCCTCTCCTATTCTCGCTATACACCAAGTCACTTGGCTCTGTCATAACCTCACATGGTCTCTCCTATCATTGCTATGCAGACGACACACAATTAATCTTCTCCTTTCCCCCTTCTGATGACCAGGTGGCGAATCGCATCTCTGCATGTCTGGCAGACATATCAGTGTGGATGACGGATCACCACCTCAAGCTGAACCTCGGCAAGACGGAGCTGCTCTTCCTCCCGGGGAAGGACTGCCCGTTCCATGATCTCGCCATCACGGTTGACAACTCCATTGTTTCCTCCTCCCAGAGCGCTAAGAACCTTGGCGTGATCCTGGACAACACCCTGTCGTTCTCAACTAACATCAAGGCGGTGGCCCGTTCCTATAGGTTCATGCTCTACCTCATCCGCAGAGTACGCCCCTGCCTCACACAGGAAGCGGCGCAGGTCCTAATCCAGGCACTTGTCATCTCCCGTCTGGATTACTGCAACTCGCTGTTGGCTGGGCTCCCTGCCTGTGCCATTAAACCCCTACAACTCATCCAGAACGCCGCAGCCCGTCTGGTGTTCAACCTTCCCAAGTTCTCTCACGTCACCCCGCTCCTCCGCTCTCTCCACTGGCTTCCAGTTGAAGCTCGCATCCGCTACAAAACCATGGTGCTTGCCTACGGAGCTGTGAGGGGAACGGCACCGCAGTACCTCCAGGCTCTGATCAGGCCCTACACCCAAACAAGGGCACTGCGTTCATCCACCTCTGGCCTGCTCGCCTCCCTACCACTGAGGAAGTACAGTTCCCGCTCAGCCCAGTCAAAACTGTTCGCTGCTCTGGCCCTCCAACGACGCCAGGACAGCGGAGTCAATCACCACCTTCCGGAGACACCTGAAACCCCACCTCTTCAAGGAATACCTAGGATAGGATAAAGCAATCCTTCTCACCCCCCCCCCCTCCTTAAATGATTTAGATGCACTATTGTAAAGTGGCTGTTCCACTGATGTCAGAAGGTGAATTCACCAATTTGTAAGTCGCTCTGGATAAGAGCGTCTGCTAAATGACTTAAATGTAAATGTAAATGTTACTAAATGTTCTTCATCCTGTAAGCATTATATAGCAACGCAGGAATTTTGATAACTTACAGGGCTGCTGTCCAGAAGGTTGTGGGTTCGCAGACCACCATGGACAATAATAGGGGTGGAAAGATCTACTTTATAGTAAAAGCATTCAATGAATCCATCATCGTATTTGCAAAATATTACAGGCTAAGAATGACAGAGAGATAGGCCTGTGTTAATCTTATCATATTTCTTCAATGTCAAATCAGTGTGTCTTGTTTGCAAGGAAATGGTCCCTGTTTGCAAATAATTAAGAGATGTCATTAGGAATCTGAGAATTGTACCTTCAAAAGTTAGGCCTACCTTTCCACCCCAGACAGATTAGGTTTACTGATGGAGAAAAATGTAAGGTTTCACTGCTGGCTACTCTTCTTCTGTGGCTTAACCCAGCGAGAGAAGGTCACAAGTGTTTCTCTAAAATCTGTCTGGGTTTAAACATATTCTATTGTACAGAAAGTGAATACATGAATCTATTGATAGTGACACAATTAGATTACTTCCCAAGCAAAGTCAGTCTCTGAATGTCAAAGAAACGAAACAATGATATCCCCATATGCGTTGGAGTCACGCCTTTCTCGGGTATGTTACAGCTTGTTTGTAGCATAAAGCATCGCGGACCAAAGCGCTGTTACAGTTCACATTATATCATCGGATCTGTTTCATTTTCTTCAAAATCTTAAGATAACTTTAATAAAAGGTAGGCCTATGGCACTACCTCTCATACCCTCCCCAATTTCGAGTTTTGTTTTTTAACTTAACAGCCCTTCACTGACACGGAGGTAGGCTATTTAAAGAGTGCGTGGTGGGTGGAGGTATTGACCGATAAATCTATGGATATTGCTGCCTAAAGCCTAATTTTGTCAGTCAAACAGGTAGGACTAACTCTTATTTCTTAAAAAGGAAGAAATAGGCTCCAACACAAAGCTCTCTTGTTGTTAATAAAGTCTAATTAAAATGAAGACGGTTGAAATGAATTATGCCTACTCGAATTTATTTACTTGCAGAACCATGAGCTGTCCATTTCCGATTCATTGTGCCACGGCTGCTGCTTGAAGTTTCAGCACCACAATGTAAATGACTCCAACCTGGCTTATTGTGAGGTCAATAACTCTGATAAATAGATAATGGGCAAGAAACATATTGTTTTAATCAAATCAATTATAGTAGTAACAAGCTATCCAAGTTGACCTCCAGTCCTCATTCTCATCTTCACGCTCTACTTCTCAAACGGAACAGAACATAGGCTATAGGCTAGTCCACGAGCAAGATGCATTTTTGGGACTGGCCTAATCAAACATTATTTTCAGGGTAAACCTTTGACTCTCCTGAAAAGCCACCGAGACAGCACAACCATTGTTTAGGCAGCACACCAATTATTTTTTGATCAGCAAGAGCAGCGCAGGCCGGGACTCAGGGTTGTAATATCCATTGCAGTGGCGGATTTAGGCATAGGCGACATGGGAATGGGGACATTTGCGCGATTGGTTTTCTATCGCTCATTTGATTTTATTTAACCAGGTAGGCCAGTTGAGAAAAGTTCTAATTTACAACTGCGACCTGGTCAAGAAAAAGCAAAGCAGTGAGACAAAAACAACAACAACACAGAGTTACACATAAACAAATGCACAGTCCATAACACAATAGAAAAATGTATGTACAGTGTGTGCGAATGTAGAAGATTAGGGAGGTAAGGCAATAAATAGGCCATAGAGGCAAAATAATTACAATTTAGCATTAACACTGGAGTGATAGATGTGCAGATGATGATGTGCAAGTCAAGATACCGGGTGCAAAAGAGCAAAAAGATAAATAACAAAATGGGGATGAGGTAGTTGGGTGGGCTATTTACAGATGGACTCGGTAAGTGACCGGTAAGCTGCTCTGACAGCTGATGCTTAAAGTTTGAGAGGGAGATATACGTCTCCAGCTTCAGTGATTTTTGAGATTCGTTCCAGTCATTGGCAGCAGAGAACTGGAAGGAAAGGCGGCCATATTCGGTGTTGACTTTGAGGATGACCAGTGAAATATACTTGCTGGAGCGCATGCTACGGGTGGGTGTTGCTATGGTGACCAGTGAGCTGAGATAAGACGGGGCTTTACCTAGCAAAGACTTATAGATGACCTGGATCCAGGGGGTTTGGTGATGAATATGTAGCGAGGGCCAGCCAACGAGAGCATACAGGTCGCAGTGGTGGGTAGTATATGGAGCTTTGGTGCCAAAACGGATAGCGCTGTGATAGACTACATCCAGTTTGTCGTTTGCATAGAGGTGGATCAGAGAATCACCAACAGCAAGAGCGACATCATTGATATATACAGAGAAAAGAGTCGGCCCTTAGAATTGAACCCTGCGCACCCCCATAGAGACTGCCAGAGGTCCGGACAACAGGCCCTCCGATTTGACACACTGAACTGTATCAGTCATTTGAGAAACCAAGGCTATTGAGTCTGCCGATAAGAATGCGGCCTTGGCCAGGTCGATGAAGACGGCTGCACAGTACTGTCTTTTTTTTTAAATACAGTGCCTTGCGAAAGTATTCGGAACTTTGCGACCTTTTGCCAGATTTCAGGCTTCAAACATAGATATAAAACTGTATTTTTTTGTGAAGAATCACAAAACAAGTGGGACACAATCATGAAGTGGAACGACATTTATTGGATATTTCAAACTTTTTTAACAAATTAAAAACTGGAAAATTGGGCGTGCAAAATTATTCAGCCCCTTTACTTTCAGTGCAGCAAACTCTCTCCAGAAGTTCAGTGAGGATCTCTGAATGATCCAATGTTGACCTAAATGACTAATGATGATAAATACAATCCACCTGTGTGTAATCAAGTCTCCGTATAAATGCACCTGCACTGTGATAGTCTCAGAGGTCCGTTAAAAGCGCAGAGAGCATCATGAAGAACAAGGAACACACCAGGCAGGTCCGAGATACTGTTGTGAAGAAGTTTAAAGCCGGATTTGGATACAAAAAGATTTCCCAAGCTTTAAACATCCCAAGGAGCACTGTGCAAGCGCTAATATTGAAATGGAAGGAGTATCAGACCACTGCAAATCTACCAAGACCTGGCCGACCCTCTAAACTTTCAGCTCATACAAGGAGAAGACTGATCAGAGATGCAGCCAAGAGGCCCATGATCACTCTGGATGAACTGCAGAGATCTACAGCTGAGGTGGGAGACTCTGTCCATAGGACAACAATCAGTCGTATATTGCACAAATCTGGCCTTTATGGAAGAGTGGCAAGAAGAAAGCCATTTCTTAAAGATATCCATAAAAAGTGTCGTTTAAAGTTTGCCACAAGCCACCTGGGAGACACACCAAACATGTGGAAGAAGGTGCTCTGGTCAGATGAAACCAAAATGTAACTTTTTGGCAACAATGCAAAACGTTATGTTTGGCGTAAAAGCAACACAGCTCATCACCCTGAACACATCATACCCACTGTCAAACATGGTGGTGGCAGCATCATGGTTTGGGCCTGCTTTTCTTCAGCAGGGACAGGGAAGATGGTTAAAATTGATGGGAAGATGGATGGAGCCAAATACAGGACCATTCTGGAAGAAAACCTGATGGAGTCTGCAAAAGACCTGAGACTGGGACGGAGATTTGTCTTCCAACAAGACAATGATCCAAAACATAAAGCAAAATCTACAATGGAATGGTTAAAAAATAAACATATCCAGGTGTTAGAATGGCCAAGTCAAAGTCCAGACCTGAATCCAATCGAGAATCTGTGGAAAGAACTGAAAACTGCTGTTCACAAATGCTTTCCATCCAACCTCACTGAGCTCGAGCTGTTTTGCAAGGAGGAATGGGAAAAAATGTCAATCTCTCGATGTGCAAAACTGATAGCGACATACCCCAAGCGACTTACAGCTGTAATCGCAGCAAAAGGTGGCGCTACAAAGTATTAACTTAAGGGTGCTGAATAATTTTGCACGCCCAATTTTTCAGTTTTTAATTTGTTAAAAAAGTTTGAAATATCCAATAAATGTCGTTCCACTTCATGATTGTGTCCCACTTGTTTTGTGATTCTTCACAAAAAAATACAGTTTTATATCTATGTTTGAAGCCAGAAATGTGGCAAAAGGTCGCAAAGTTCAAGGGGGCCAAATACTTTCGCAAGGCACTGTATGTATTTTTTAGCCCCTTTTTTTCTCCCCAATTTCGTGGTATCCAATTGTTTTTAGTAGCTACTATCTTGTCTCATCGCTACAACTCCCGTACGGGCTCGGGAGAGACAAAGGTTGGAAGTCATGCGTCCTCCGATACACAACCCAACCAAGCCGCACTGCTTCTTAACACAGCGCGCATCCAACCTGGAAGCCAGCCGCACCAATGTGTTGGATGAAACACCGTGCACCTGGCAACCTTGGTTAGTGCGCACTGCGCCCAGCCCGTCACGGGGGTCAATGGTGTGCGATGAGACAAGGACATCCATACCAGCCAAACCCTCCCTAACCCGGATGACGCTGGGTCAATTGTGCGTCGCCCCACAGACCTCCAGGTCACGGCCGGTTATGACAGAGCCTGGGCGCGAACCCAGAGGCTCTGGTGGCACAGCCCCTAACCACTGCGCCACCCGGGAGGCCCCCCAGTACAGTCTTTTATCGATGGCGGTTATGATATTGTTTAGGACCTTGAGCGTGGCTGGGTTGCACCCCAGACCAGCTCGGAAACCATATAACATAGTGGAGAAGTTACCTTGGGATTCAAAATGGTCGGTAATCTGTTTGTTAACTTGGCTTTCGAATACTTTAGAAAGGCAGGGCAGGATGGAAATAGGTCTATACCAATTTGGGTCTAGGGTGTCTCCCCTTTGAAGAAGGGGATGACCACGGCAGCTTTCCAGTCTTTAGAAATCTCAGATGATGCGAAAGAGAGTTTGAACAGCCTAGTAATTGCAACATTTTCGACAGATCATTTTAGAAAGAGAGGGTCCAGATTGTCTAGCCCAGCTGATTTTGCAGCTCTTTCAGAACATCAGCTGTCTGGATTTGGGTGAAGGAGAAGCGGGGGGGGGGGCTTGGGCAAGTTGCTGCAGGGGGTGCAGAGCTGCTGGCCGGGGTAGGGGTAGCCAGGTGGAAAGCATGGCCAGCCATAGAAAAATGCTTATGGAAATGATCGATTATTGTAGATTTATTGGAGGTGACAGTGTTTCCTAGCCTCAGTGCAGTGGGCAGCTGGGAGGAGGTGCTCTTATGCTCCATGGACTTTACAATGTGTGCTACAGGATTACAATTAGTGCTAGAGGATGCAAATTTCTGTTTGAAAAAGCTAGCCTTTGCTTTCCTAACTGACTGTGTATACTGGTTCCTAACTTCCCTGGAAAGTTGCATATCGCGGGGGCTATTTGATGCTAATGCAGAACGCCACAGGATGTTTTTCTGCTGGTCAAGGGCAGTCAAGTCTGGGGTGAACCAAGGGCTATATCTGTTCTTAGTTCAATTTGTTTTGAACAGGGCATGCTTATTTAAGATGGTGAGGAAAGAACTTTTAAAGAGCAACCAGGCATCCTCTACTGACGAGATGAGGTCAATATCCTTCCAGGATACCCGGGCCAGGTCGATTAGAAAGGCCTGCTTGCTGAAGTGTTTTAAGAAGCATTTGACAGTGATGAGGGGTGGTCATTTGACCGCGGACCCATTACGGACGCAGGCAATGAGGCAGTGATCGCTGAGATCCTGGAAGACTGCAGAGGTGTATTTGGAGGGCAAGTTGGTCAGGATGATATCTATGAGGGTGCCCATGGTTACGGATTTAGGGTTGTACCTGGTAGGTTCCTTGATAATTTGTGTGAGTTTGATGGCATCTAGCTTAGACTGTAGGATGGCCGGGATGTTAAGCATATCCCAGTTTAGGTCATCTAACAGTACAAGCTTTGAAGATAGATGGGGGGCAATCAATTCATACATGGTGTCCAGGGCATAGCTGGGGGCTGAGGGTGGTCTATAACAAGCTGCAATGGTGAGGGACTTGTTTCTGGAAAGGTGGATTTTTAAAAGTAGATGTTCAAATTATTTGGGCACAGACCTGGATAGTATGACAGAACTCTGCAGGCTAACTCTGCCCCCTTTGGCAGTTCTAACTTGTTGGAAAATGTTGTAGTCGGGGATGGAAATTTCAGGATTTTTGATGGCCTTCCTTAAACTGGATTCAGACACGGCTAGGACTTCAGGGTTGCCGGAGTGTGCTAAAGCAGTGAATAATACAAACTTAGGGAGGAGGCTTCTGATGTTAACATGCATGACATGTTTGTGAGCTAGGCAGGCTACTGCCTGGGAAGGTCTCCCACTCAGAAGTACGAGATGGGGAGGGGGCTGGGGTAGGTTGACCTCAGGCCTCCCCACTGGAAGCCAGAGGTAGGGGGAGGGGGGAATCTATCAAATAGCGCACCTCTAACTTTGTACAGTACTAATGGAATTAGTAATGCAATTAGTTGTGCAATTTAGTTTGTGTGTTTCTTGTTTGAAGTGCAATAATCAGGTTCTCTTCTTTATAAGTGAGTTATTCTATTTTTATATTTGTGTGATATAGGATTTGTGCAATTTAGTTTTATTTGTGTGTTTTTTGTTAGCAATAGGGTAATAGACCATGGCCAAGATGTTCAAATGTTCATAGATGACCAGCAGGGTCAAATAATAATAATCACAGTAGTTGTAGAGGGTGCAACAGGTCAGCACCGCAGGAGTAAATGTCAGTTGGCTTTTCATAGCCGATCATTAAGAGTATCTCTACCGCTCCTGCTGTCTCTAGAAAGTTGAAAACAGCAGGTCTGGGACAGGTAGCACGTCCGGTGAACAGGTCAGGGTTCCATAGCCGCAGGCAGAACAGTTGAAACTGGAACAGCAGCACGGCCAGGTGGACTGGGGACAGCAAGAAGTCATCAGGCCAGGTAGACCTGAGGCATGATCCTAGGGCTCAGGTCCTCTGAGAGAGATATAGCTTATATAGCTTAACAAGTAAAAATTCGAAAACACTGAGATATATTGACATTTCATCAATTACAAATTACATGAACCTCCCCTGGACTAGATAAAAAATATATACTAAACCATCCCATTGACTTAATTAAATTGAAAAAGCATGAACCTCCCACATTTTCCTCTACGTAACCATTCTGCACATTTCTCTCCATCCCTTATCCAGAGTGAATTACATGTTCATACTGATTCCCTGTGAGAATGGAACCCACAGCCCTGGCTTTGCAAGCGCCATGCTCTACCATTTGAGCCATACTCTACCATTTGAGCCATACTCTACCATTTGAGCCATACTCTACCATTTGAGCCATACTCTAGTTGTATTTTTTTTTTAAGTAAAACATTAGTCAACTCAGTGGCAGTTTCCTTTCTGAGATTTGAAGGTTGCGGTTTCATCAAACCACAGCCTTGAAAAATGCTTGGCACTCAGCATACAGAGACTAGCATCCTGTCCAGGGGGAGATGTTCACACAACAGAAACCTGCCCTATGAGCTACTCTGGCAAGGCTACATACTGTAACTTTTGTGGTTGGGAAAGGGGGATACCTAGTCGGTTGTACAACTGAATGCATTCAACTGAAATGTGTCTTCCACATTTAACCCAAGCCTTCTGAATCAGAGAGGTGGAGGTGGCTGCCTTAATCGACATCCACGTCTTCAGCGCCTGGGGAACAGTGGGTTAACTGCCTTGCTCAAGGGCAGAATGACACAGTTTTACCTTGTCAGCTCAGGGATTCGATCCAGCAACCTTTCGGTTACTGGCCCAACACTCTAACCACCAGGCTACCTGCCTCCCTCCTTTCTGTTTTATTGTAGTATTTATTGTTTGTGTTTTTGTGTGTTATATGCGTTTGTTTCTTATTGCAAACCATTAAATAATTGTTTACAAAACAATGTCACAAGCATGGCAACTATTGAGTTAGCCTGGTCATAGTTAGTGGTTACAGACTGGTTTCTAACTAGCTTGGTAATCTGGATGCCAGATGTCATACAATACAACTCAGACTTTGATGTTTCTATAGCCTACTATCAGCCAGCACTGAGCAATCCATTCATAAAGCAATCACATAGAATAGTATACATTTTATTCCCACCATAACATCACTGTGTAGATTATTGAGGCCTACTTTCTCATTGCAGGACAAGTCAGGGAAAGTGGTTGCAACTTACAAGGCCAGCGTTGTCACCAATCCTCTCTAATATTTGTTTAAGGAAAGAGCTCTAGCAGCGAGCAGTGGGAATGTGAGTGGGACAGGGGAAGCATTGTTAGGGGGGTGGCTAGAGTGTGTGTGTGTGTGTCTGTGTGTGTGAACAGTAAACGGTTGGTAGCCAGCTCTAATAGTGACTAGCTGCAGTGTAAAGCACTCAAAGAGCATGGTCAATCAGAGCCTGTGACAGCAGTGGAATGTCCAATGTAAACGTATCTGACCAATAAACTATCCCCTTTCAATTCACTTTACACAGCTTAAAGCTTTTCAATTCACACCAAAACCTTACACCTTTCATCACCAGTTCTAAAATAGAGCTTCATGAGTGAACAATTTTAGTGGAAACTTTGGCACCATGTATTTTTCTGGAGATGAACACAATGTGCAGTATCATGGAACCGTAATATTTATATATGTCTGAGAATTAATGTTTGTTCACGTTACATATTGACTTCAGTTTTGACTTTTGAAACATGGGGAAATCCGACATGGTAAAATGTTTACCATTCAACTATTCTGTTCTAGACATTATCTAGGCCTGAAATCAACATCAGCCTCTGGTTCTCACCCTGACCCACTGTCCTTCAGTTTATCCTCCAGCCACTTTCAGCTGACAGCAACAACAGATAGATAACCTGATTGGTTGCCTGCCTTCAAAACAAGGACAAGGCTTTTCCTTCTCTTTCAAGGGAAAACGTATTTGAACTTGAAGGGCAGGGCAAGGGGGACTAGCTATCACATTAGTTCAACAAACACAAGGACAAAAATGCCACAAATAACATCACACAATGCTAAATAATGCCATCCATTTCGTGAAGAAACCAGGTACCATCATGCTCAACCTTAGGAAGCGTAAACAGGCCTAGTCTTTGGTAGTTGCATAAAAACAACACCCTGAACAAGGAAGTTCACAAATAAGAGCATGGTTTGCAGACAAAAATAAACAAAAGGGTAAAATGTTCCCCTGTGTAAGTTAAGCAAGAATAAACACATTCAAAATATTTCTGAAGTTTTGTCTATTTTTGTGTGGGGCAATTCCACAAGGAAGTCCACAAATAAGAGCATGGTTTGCACACAAAAAAACACAAAAGGGTAAATGTTCCCTGTAAATGTTCCCAAATACATTCAAAATATTTCTGATTATGTTTGTGATTAATATTTCCACATATTGTATTGGACTGCACTCTACTGTGCTCTACTCAATGTACTGTACTGTATTGTACTGTACTTTACTGTGCTCTACTCAATGTACTGTACTGTATTGTACTGTACTTTACTGTGCTCTACTCACTGTACAGTAATATGCTGTACTGTGCTCTACTCACTGTGCAATACTGTGCTGTCCAAACATGTGAAACATACATCTTTGATAGGTTCAGATTTGGTCTAGTCCATTAACATCAAGTCCAGGATGGACTGACCAAATTTTAACTACTTTTCAACGCTAATGGACGTCCTGCTGGTTAAAATAAATGGAAAGAGAAGGGGCCCATGGGTAAGTGTCAATAAGAGCTGGGATAGGTGCATTAACTAGAGAGAGAGAGAGAGAGAGAGAGGCAGAGAGGCAGAGAGAGAGAGAGAGGCAGAGAGAGAGAGGCAGAGAGAGAGAGGCAGAGAGAGAGTGGCAGAGAGAGTGGCAGAGAGAGATGGAGGAGTTGTCCAGACTCAGAATGTTTTAACGCTCTCGGTTTGAAAGAGAAAGAAAACAGTTATGAGCTGAACATAACAGTATGCCAGTGGAAGGGAGGACAGTAGCAGGTCACCCAACTGTGGTTTGTGACAATAATGATTTCCCATTGTAGCCAATTCAGTTGCAGTAATTCCGTTACTGACATTTTGTAATTCCATTACCAATTTGTTTGAATCACTTAATAATTCATAAACTAAATTGATATCAGTAAAATCACTATAACTAATTTGGTAGGTCTACCATTACTTGTTACTTCTGTGAACTTTCATTACCCTTTCTCCACATGCAGGAGAGAATCAGAAATGAGAAGTTACTGTATGTGTTTTTTTGATAATGGAATTACAGGGCACAAGGCAATATTTCTTTAATTTACAGAAGGTAAACAATTTCTCCAAAACTAAATAAAAGTGTTAATATTAGTTGGCAGGGGTTTTAACGTCAACATGATTGTATTTTGATGCATTTCTGATCAATTTTAAGAGTTTTTCTGGCAGATGTTTTCTAAATCCCCCCTTTCATCTGTTTATCCAGAAATCAACGTCTTTTCTTATGTCTAGTTTTTAAGATGGAAAATGTCATAAAAAAAATACAAATCAGCTGAATGCCTTGATTTTCCTTAAATATAGATGCTTAGCTTTCACGTTGGGTCCTTTTTGATGGAAATGCCCTGTGCAAACGACCCACTTAAACTGCTTGAGCAATATTTAGTCTTTGTTCACAAACTACTCAGTGCACACACTTATTCTCTGTTCATAAAAACACATTACTGTGAAAAGGTAACCATAATCACCTCCCCAAGTGCAGGTTTCCTACAGCGTGGGTTTGATTGGCCTCCATAAATCAGCCCCAGATATCAAGAGAGCTGTTAGTCATTGTGACACAGGGCAGGTAGCTAGCCCTTATTTCATGTTCTACATGCTGTATGTAACTTTAATCTGGGCCAAGTGTGGTTAAAGGCACTAAAAGGTGAACATGTAAACCTACTGTTCTGAGTGATAAAGAACACGACCCCCCAGGCATCACAACTGCCAGTCAATTATCACACCTAGGCTAAATAGGGAGAGTCGGTGTCCCAAATGGCACCCTATTCATACGATGTCATCTAGGACACACGCAAATACCGAATAAGGTGCCATTTGAAACTCACAGACAATACTTTATCCTGGAGGGCCTTCTTGACCAGAAAAACTGCTGCCCTCAGTTCCATCTTGGGTGTCCCCGTCCAATACTTCTGTCAGCTTCTTGTAGATGTCCTACCGCGAAGATGCCCTGCTGCCTAAGGTTTTTGAATATGCTCCAGCCACCTAGGGCAGATGTGCGGCGGGAGGATTGGAGAGTAAGTTAGTCAGTCAGTTTCTGGCAGGTTTGTATTTGTATTTATTATGGATCCCCATTATTTCCTGCCAAAGCAGCAGCTACTCTTCCTGGGGTCCAGCAAAATTAAGGCAGTTTATACAATTTTAAAAACATTACAATACATTCACAGATTTCACAACACACTGTGTGCCCTCAGGCCCCTACCACATATCTACAGTACTACATCCATGTGTATGTATAGTGCGTATGTTATCGTGTGTGTGTGTGTGTGTGTGTGTGTGTGTGTGTGTGTATGTGTGTGTGTTTGTGTTGCTTCACAGTACCTGCTGTTCCATAAGGTGTTTTTTTTATCTTTTAAAAAACTAAAATGTTACTGCTTGCGTCAGTTACTTGATGTGGAATAGAATTCCATGTAGTCATGGTTCTATGTAGTATTGTGTACCTCCCATAGTCTGTTCTGGACTTGGGGACTTTGAAGAGACCTCTTGTGGCATGTCTTGTGTGGTATGAATGGGTGTCCAAGCTGTGTGCCAGTAGTTTAGACAGACAGCTCAGTGCATTCAACATGTCAATACCTCATAAATAAAAGTAGTGATGAAGTCAATCTCTCCTCCACTTTGAGCCAGGAGAGATTGACATGCATATTATTAATATTAGCTCTCTGTGTACATCCAAGGGCCAGCCGTGCTGTCCTGTTCTGAGCTAATTGCAATTTTCCTAAGTGGCTCTTGACCACACAACTGAACAGTAGTCCAGGTATGACAAAACTAGAGCCTGTTGGACCTGCCTTGTTGATAGTGTTAAGAAGGCAGAGCATTGCTTTATTATAGACAGACTTCTCCCCATTTTAGCTACTACTGCATCAATATGTTTTGACCATGACAGTTTATGATCTAGTGCTACTCCAAGTAGTTTAGTCATCTCAATTTGCTCAATTTCCACATTATTTCTTACAAGATTTAGTTGAGGTTTAGGGTTTAGTGAGTGTTTTGTCCCAAATACAATGCTTTTAGTTTTAGAAACATTTAGGTCTAACTTATTCCTTGCCACCCACTCTGAAACTAACTGCAGCTCTTTGTTGAGTATTGCAGTCATTTCAGTCACTGTAGTAGCTGACGAGTATAGTGTTGAGTCATCCGCATACATAGACACTGTCTTTACTCATGTTGTTAGTAAAAATTTAAAAAAGAAAGGGGCTACCCTGGGTAATTCCTGATTCTAACTGGATTATATTTGAGAGGCTTCCATTAAAGAACACCCTCTGTGTTCTGTTAGACAAGTAACTCTTTATCCACATTAAAGCAGGGGGTGTAAAGCCATAACACATACGTTTTTCCAGCAGCAGACTATGATTGACAATGTCAAAAGCTGTACTGAAGTCTAACAAGACAGCCCCCACAATTATTTGATCATCTATTTATCTCAGCCAATCATCAGTCATTTGTGTAAGTGCTGTGCTTGATGAGTGTCCTTCCCTATAAACATGCTGAAATTCTGTTGTCAATTTGTTTACTGTGAAAAAGCATTCTATCTGGTCAAACAGATAGTTTACTATGGTTGGTAACAGGCTGATTGGTCGGCTATTTGAGCCAGTAAAGGGGGCTTTACTGTTCTTAGGTAGCGGAATGACTTTAGCTTCCCTCCAGGCCTGAGGGCACACGCTCTCTAGTAGGCTTAAATTAAAGATGTGGCAAATAGGAGTGGCAATATCGTCTGCTATTATCCTCAGTAATTTTCCATCCAGATTGTCAGACCCCGGTGGCTTGTCATTGTTGATAGACAACAGCTTTTCACCTCTTCTACACCGAACACACTCTTCCACACTGTACAATTCTTGTATTTCATAATTATACTTGGATGTGAAGTGTCAGCATTTGTTGCTGGCATGTCATCCCTAAGATTTATTATCTTGCCAAAGAAAAAGTAATTAAAGTAGTAGGCAATATCAGTGGGCTTTGTGATGAATGGGCCATCTGATTCAATGAATGAAGGAGCCGAGTTGGCTTTTTTACCCAAAATTAAATTTAAGGTGCCTCAAAGCTTTTTACTGTCATTCTTTATATAATGTATCTATCACCCCCTTTCCTCTGCAGGGCAGGTAGAGGTCTCTGTTCATAAGGCAGGGTGGTGAGCTGTGAATATAGTCATTCAATGGGACACCAATGTCAAATGTATAACTTTTGTTTAATTAATGTTGTTGTGGAAAATTAGATCCAAAGATTAAGGCAGAGAGATTAGTTTAGATAATGTTTCTATACAGATCTAGATAGAACATTTAAGCATGTTTACATTTATTACACCAAGATATCTCATGTGTTGAGAAATGTTCCGTGTTCAAGAGAAACAGATCATGCAAGAGACCAAACAGACTGAGCTGGAAAGACTGGTGAAAGAAAGGCCTCTTGAAAAGATTGATTGATTAGATCAGTGGTTCTCATTCCTGGTCCTGGGGACCCAAAGGGATGCATATTTTTGTATTTTCCCCGGCACTACAAACTCCTTATCAGGCTTTGATGATTTGAATCAAGTGTGTAGTGCTATAGGGAAAAAAACTCAGGACAAGGATTGAGAGCCACTGGATTAGATGATCTACTAAAACAAATGTGGCTTTCATTAACTATAATGTCATTGAATATATCATGATTTATAGTACTCCCTCTATGAAGAGCCAAGGTATAATATCTATTCCAAGTACAACTCTGCCAGCCAACTGGCTCAATACCCCTGTTCTGTAAAAGGCTAAAAGCCGAGCCTTCCAGCCAGGTTGGCACGCTCTAAAGTCACCCAACTGTTTCACACTTTTAATTAAATTGTGAAACTCAATCTGTCTGTGGTCACACTGGTGAGTAAACCATATAAACGCTTGGTCATAATCCCATGTTTGATCGTTCCAAACACCTCTGCAGCTTAAAAGGAGGGCCCCAGTGTTAGGGATGGTCATGAGTAATCGAGTACTCGAACAGACATCAAAACTCAAAACTTTAACCAAAGATCTTTTTTTTTCTCACTTACTGTAAAACTATTTGGTGGAATGTGCTTAGTGGCTGCACAAACGGGCAAGTGAACTTGGGCCCGAAAATGTTTATGTCTTCTTGAAGACAACGCTAATTTGCTTTGACTCTAGTGTTCCAAGCCAAGCATCACACAGTTCTTCTCCCTAAATTTACTTTCAAGTGGAATTGCTAATTCCCAAAACAGGCATACTAAACTACACTGAACAAAAATATAAACGGAACATCCAAAGTGTTATTCCCATTTTTTCATGAGCTAAAACAAAAGATCCCCGGAATTTTCCATACGCACAAAAAGCTTATTTCTCTAAAATGTTGTGCCCAAATTTGTTTACATCCCTGTTAGTAGCCATTTCTCCTTTTTCAAGATAATCCCTCCACCCGAGGCACATCAATAAATTGATTAAACAGCATGATCATTACACAGGTGCACCTTGTGCTGGGGGGGGGGAGGAGGCCACTCTAAAATGTGTAGTTTTGTCACATAACACAATGCCACAGATTTCTCAAGTTTTGAGGGAGTGTGCAATTGGCATGGTGACTGCAGGTGACTGCAGGCAACATAGCTGTTGCCATGCCAGAAAATGTCATGTTAATTTCTCTACTATATGCCAGCTCCAACCAGCCTCACATCCGCAGACCACGTGTATGGCGTTGAGTGGGCTAGCGGTTTGCTTAGGTCAACGTTGTGAACCCCATGGTGATGGTGAGGTTATGGTATAGGCAGGCATAAGCTACGAACAATGAATACAATTGCAATTTATCAATGGCAGATTGAATGCACAGAGATACTGTGACGAGATCCTGAGGCCCAGTGTTGTTCCATTCATCCGCTGCCCTCACAACATGTTCCAGCATGATAACACAAGGATCTGTACACAATTCCTGGAGGCTGAAAATGTTCCAGTCCCTGCATACTTACAAGACATGTCACCCATTGAGCATGTTTGGGATGCTCTGGATCGACGTGTACGACAGTGTGTTCCAGATCCTGACAATATCCATCAACTTTGCACAGCCATTGAAGAGGAGGGGGACAACATTCCACAGGCCACAGTCAAAAGTCTGATCAACTGCATGTGAAGGAGATGTGTCGCGCTATGAGGCAAATGATGGCCATACCAGATACTGAATGGTTTTCTGATCCAAGACCCTACCTTTTTGTTAAGGTATCTGTGACCAACAGATACAGTGGGGCAAAAAAGTAAAAAAAAAAGATGAGAGAGGCCTGTAATTTTCATCATAGGTACACTTCAACTACAGACAAAATGAGAGAAAAAAATCCAGAAAATCACATTTTAGGATTTTTAATGAATGTGTTTGCAAATTATGGTGGAAAATAAGTATTTGGTCACCTACAAACAAGCAAGACTTCTGGCTCTCACAGACCTGTAACTTCTTCTTTAAGAGGCTCCTCTGTCCTCCACTCGTTACCTGTATTAAATGGCACCTGTTTGAACTTTATATCAGTATAAAAGACACCTGTCCACAACCTTAAACAGTCACACTCCAAACTCCACTATGACCAAGACCAAAGAGCTGTCAAAGGACACCAGAAACAAAATTGTAGACCTGCACCAGGCTGGGAAGACTGAATCTGCAATAGGTAAGCAGCTTGGTTTGAAGAAATCAACTGTGGGAGCAATTATTAGGAAATGGAAGACATACAAGACCACTGATAATCTCCCTCGATCTGGGGCTCCACACAAGATCTCACCCTGTGAGGTCAAAATGATCACAAGAACGGTGAGCAAAAATCCCAGAACCACACGGGGGGAACTAGTGAATGACCTGCAGAGAGCTGGGACCAAAGTAACAAAGCCTACCATCAGTAACACACTACGCCACCAGGGACTCAAATCCTGCAGTGCCAGACGTGTCCCCCTGCTTAAGCCAGTACATGTCCAGGCCCGTCTGAAGTTTGCTAGAGAGCATTTGGATGATCCAGAAGAAGATTGGGAGAATGTCATATGGTCAGATGAAACCAAAATAGACTCGTTGTGTTTGGAGGACAAAGAATGCTGAGTGGCATCCAAAGAACACCATACCTACTGTGAAGCATGGGGGTGGAAACATCATGCTTTGGGGCTGTTTTTCTGCAAAGGGACCAGTACGACTGATCCGTGTAAAGGAAAGAAAGAATGGGGCCATGTATCGTGAGCTTTTGAGTGAAAATATCCTTCCATCAGCAAGGGCATTGAAGATGAAACGTGGCTGGGTCTTTCAGCATGACAATGATCCCAAACACACCGCCCGGGTGTGGCTTCGTAAGAAGCATTTCAAGGTCCTGGAGTGGCCTAGCCAGTCTCCAGATCTCAACCCCATAGAAAATCTTTGGAGAGAGTTGAAAGTCCATGTTGCCCAGCAACAGTCCCAAAACATCACTGCTCTAGAGGAGATCTGCATGGAGGAATGGGCCAAATTACCAGCAACAGTGTGTGAAAAACTTGTGAAGACTTGCAGAAAATGTTTGACCTCTGTCATTGCCAACAAAGGGTATATAACAAAGTATTGAGATAAACTTTTGTTAATGACCAAATACTTATTTTCCACCATAATTTGCAAATAAATTCATAAAAAATCCTACAATGTGATTTTCTGGATTTTGTTTTCTCATTTTGTCTGTCATAGTTGAAGTGTACCTATGATGAAAATTGTAGGCCTCTCTCATCTTTTTAAGTGGGAGAACTTGCACAATTGGTGGCTGACTAAATACTTTTTTGCCCCACTGTATCTGTATTTCCAGTAAGGGTTTGTAACCCTGAAAAAATTGTCTTCCAACTCGCTTCAAATGATCACTTTGAAAATAACTGTTCCAGACACAAGGCATATCACTTAGCAATGGCACGTTTTGTAATTTGGAAAAATATTCTATTTTATTTTATATATTATATATGGCTATCGTTGTCTCTAATTGGGGATCATACTTAAGTAGCATTTTTTTCCCACCTGTGTGTTATGGGATATTGCTTTGAGTTAGTGCACGTAGCATCTCTGTAGTCACGGTTCGTTATTAGTTTATTGTTTATTTGTTTTTGTCTTTGCTAATTTTCACATTCTTTATTAAATCACAGTATGTGGAACTCAACATATGCTGCACCTTGGTCCAATATTCATTCCAACGAACGTAACAGAATATCCCATCAACAAAGGACCAAGCAGCGTGCCCAGGAGGAGGAAGTATCCTGGACTTGGGAAGTGATTCTGGTTGGGAAGGGATCCTGGACTTGGGAAGAAATCCTGGCAGGACAGAATCGCCTTCCATGGCGGGAGACGCAAGCGGTGAAGGAAGGACAGCGACGACGCTGGGGTTCGTGGCCACAGAGTAAGCCCAAAAGACAGCCCAAAAACTTTTGGGCGGGGGGCACATGGGGTGGTCGGCGGAGCTGAGGAGTGAGTCAGAGACCGTCGAGGAGTTATTGGATAAATTGGAGGAGAGTGAACGGAGGGGAGAGTTAGAAACCTTCGAGGAGTTGTTGGATAAATTGGAGGAGAATGAAGCGAGAGAGCTGTTGGTTTGGCGTAGTATGCACGTCATTCGCCCTGAGGAGCGTGTTAGCCATCCGATGCCACCTGAGTCAGCTCCCCGTACTCGTCCTGTGTTAAAGTTCCGGTACAATTGATGCTGTCTCCAGTGCGCCTTCACAGCCCAGTACGTCCTGTGACAGCTCCTCGCACTCTTCCTGAAGTGCATGTCCCCAATCCGGTACGTCCTGTGCCTGCTCCTCACACTCTCCCTCAAGTGCGTTTTCCCAGTCAGGTACGTCCTGTGCCTGCTCCTCGCACTCTCCCTGAAGTGTGTGTCCCCAGTCAGGTACGTCCTGTGCCTGCTCCTCACACTCTCCCTGAAGTGCGTGTCCCCAGTCCAGTATGTTCTGTGCCTCCTCCCCGCTTGCCCTGAAGTGCGTGTCACCTGTACCGGCCCCACCCATCAGGCCTCCAGTGCGCCTCCCCAGTCCAGTACTGGGGAGTCCAGTACATCCTGTGCCTGCTCCTCGTGCTCGCCCTGAGGTGCATGTCACCAGCCCGGTACCACCAGTGCCGGCCCCACGCACCAGGCTTCCTGCGACGATCCCCAGTCCAGAGCTTCCGGCGACAGTTCCCAGTCCAGAGCTTCCGGCGACAGTTCCCAGTCCAGAGCTTCCGGCGACAGTTCCCAGTCCAGAGCTTCCGGCGACATTTCACGGTCCGGAACCTCCCGAGACGGTCCACGGTCCGGAACCTCCCGAGACGGTCCACGGTCCGGAACCTCCCGAGACGGTCCACGGTCCGGAACCTCCCGAGACGGTCCACGGTCCGGAACCTCCCGAGACGGTCCACGGTCCGGAACCTCCTCCGCCGTCCAGTCCCGCTCCATGGCAGGAGTCTTCCTCTGCGCCGATGTCCAGTCCGAACATGGCGTCCAGTCCAGCTCCATGGCAGGAACCCTTCTCTGCCCCGATGCCCAGTCCGAACATGGCGTCCAGTCCAGCTCCATGGCAGGAGTCTTCTCCTGCACTTGGTCCAGTCCAGGTACAGTGTTCAGCCTGGGTCCATGGCTGGATCTGGGGGATGAGTGGGTTCTTCGTCCCGCACCAGAGCCACCCCCGAAGCTGGCAGATCCTCGGGATGAGCGGGTACTTCGCCCTGCCCATTATTCTTTTCAAATTTCTTCAAGCTCTGCCAAATTGGTTGTTGATCATTGCTAGATAACCATTTTCAGGTCTTGCCATAGATATTCAAGTAGATTTAAGTCAAAACTGTAACTTGGCCACTCAGGAACATTCACCATCTACTGGTGTAAAGCAGACTGAACCAGGTTTTCCTCTAAGATTTTGCCTCTACTTAGCTCCATTCTATTTATCTTTTATCCTGAAAAACTCCCCAGTCCTTAACTGTTACAAGCATATCCATAATATGATGCAGACACCACTATACTTGAAAATATGGAGAGTGGTACTCAGTAATGTGTTGTATTTGATTTGGCCTAAACAGATTTTTGTTTTTATTCAGGACAAAAAGTGAATTGCTTCGCCACATTTTTTGCAGTAATTACTTTAAGTCCTTGTTGCAGACAGGATGCAAGTTTTTGAATATTTTTTAAAGAGGATACTTTCTGAAGGTGCTGTACTGTAGGTGTCTTGACTGTGATAAAGGCTCGGGAAATAAGATAAATGAACAAAACAAGGCATTAACTTAAGTTCCCAATCACAACTATTGAAATGACCCAAGAAGCCACAAAGAGCCACGAACCATGCCCATGTCTAGTAGGTTGTGGACCTCCAGATGATGGTACACTGTCCTGTACTCCTCCATCTGCACCTTCTTCTTCTTGGCCGTGTCGTAGTCCTCCTACTCAATGGCACAGTGCTTCTCCACGTTGGATCGGCCCAGGCATTCTCCTACCTAGCCCAGTCACACATGGGGACAGATGGAGAAGGCAGGAGGCACATGAATGGATAAAGAGAAAGACAGAGTGATTTTGTTTTGTGTTTAACTATTTTCATGTCAATGAATGGACAACCAAAGGCCCAAATGTCAAACTATATCTTATGTTGTTCAACAGGACCGCATATGAAATAAAAAATAGTTAAGTCCTCCTTAAATTGTGGTTACTATGCAACAGTTCATTGCCATAACCCCAGAGCATCACGGTATTACATGGACGGAATTGTTAATGTTTACTAGCGGGTATCCCAAATGGCACCATATTTACTTTATAGTGCACTACTTTTGACCAGGGCCCATGGGGTAGTGCATTACATAGTGAATAGGGTGCCATTTTGGACACAGACCATAGGTTCCAGTAAGTCCAATGTGTAATTTTACTGGGAAATTTCATAGAACTGAGGGAGCTTGCTAGTCGGTGACTGGTAACACATATATTTATATAAGTTACTGGATTGGCTACTAATGTGACAGACAATTAGTCGTAGACATATTTCAAGTATGTGACAATATGAAGTAATATCTTTTTCTATCAATCCTGCATAGATGTGAGTTATGCCATCAAGGAGCTATGGAGAGAGTTTCGGCTAGATCACCTTGGCAACAGCAGTGTATGTAATGCTAAGAGGCGTTTGGGTTGGAAAGAAACCGTTCTTTGGTTACAGGCTAGCGTCTGGTTTGTCACAACAAAGAAAAACACTCACTGGCCTTCACCGCAGCTGTTGTGCTTATTAAGTATTCAGGGTTGGTATGACGACCGAGTACACATAGGTGGTTGGTGACAGGAATCTGAACAATGTTTAATGACTACGATTACAGACACGGACAAAATCAGACTGCAAAATTGCAAATCAATAAGGAAGTGAAAAAGTCAAAAGATGAATTCAAAGACTTGATATTGAGTATACTGTATGTGTACATTTGGAATGTAATGATAGTGTCTCTACACTACAGGACCAAAAGTATGTGAACACCTGCTATTTTCAGATCTACACAAGTTCCATGGGGAAATGGGGTAGTGGGTATTTTTATTCCATTTCCACACAGAAAGACCCTTGAAGCACCTTCTGCAGGTCAGCGATAGAACTCTTATCTCTCCTGACGGACCATCTCCTGCTTCTTGTCATCCAGTAGGTGGATGATGTGGGCTACCTCGGGGTTCTGGTACATATCAAAAGCCAGGTCATCCAGAGGAGAGATGGACTCACACTTACTGAAAGAGACAATGGGATAGAGACGCTATTCATGCATAGAACATACTGTAGCCTCGTAGATTATTAGGTATTAGACAAATTATTACCTGAAATTGTGTGATTAGGTAAACAAATATTCTGTACATTTGAAATGTACAGAGTATTGTTAGTACAGTCATTTCCATGTTTTTTTTTATATATATTTTTTTTGACCTCTATGGGATATTGCTATTTTTTTATACATTTGAATGAGTCTCAGAGTGACTGTTTGACAACTATTCCAATTTAAGTGTCATTTGTGTTTCTCTTTAGCCTGGATTCCTGGGCTTCTACGTTAGCCATTTCTATTAACAGACTGTAGCCCAAGCTAAAGAGAAAAACATAACAATCGAAATGGCAAACAGTGGTGATTTAGAGTTCTTCTCGTACCCAAAAATAATCTAGACCCGACTGACAATGTTTATACGCCAAGTTGCTCTTCTGGTTAATGAAACTGTCTTTATATGTTGGCTAGCCCTTCTATAAGCTAATGAATTCACCTTATTAGCGTAAAATAAATATGCTGCAGGCTATGCAGAGCCGTGGTCGGGTCCATTCGGGTCTATCAGCTGTAGTTACATAGCTCGGATGACAATCAAACCCGAGGGAAAATTAACAATTTTGGCCTTGTGTCCCGGTGCAGGTCTCAGGTACTCAGGTTCGGGTGGATCCGTGAAGACCTCTAGTAGCGATCATGTCAACTTCCAGGCTAATGTTTTTTTATTTTTTATTAAACAGCATTGTCACAAAGCACTTCACAGGCCAATGAGCCTTCAACCTTACCTCATGTATGTTGCAACCAAGGCGGTCACGTGCTGACTGCTGTTAAGGTAGTGCTCAATCAGCTTCTCTCTGCTTAGCTGTGGGCAAACAGAGGTACAATTAACCTCTCTCAATGACAGGTCTCAAAACACACAGCGAAAAGGTCATCTGCTCAGTAAAGCACAACAATCACAACCAACTGACTCATTATTATGGAAACCCAAATGGGGCATTTTCCAGTTGTAAATTAGAGAACAGTAACATGGACGATATGAGGACTACTCAACTCTGTATATAATTGATGAGGCAAGTCATCAGAGCTAGGTGATCTACCACAAGTAGTCTCGTCAATTCACGTATATCTACACATCTCAATGATATGACCAGAACTTGTACTGCATGCAGCACTCAATATACTTCAATATGTCACTCTATATGTTTCATATGTACAATCACAACATACATTGAACAGTGAGAACACTAAAACCCTGAGAGATAACCAGGCCAGCTAACACTGTGGCCATGGTGGAGGTACTTATGCGTGAGTTTAGAGAGCAACAATGTGGAGCTTGTCCCGTGGAATCTGCCTTCCTGTGTGTTGGAGAGGTAAGGCTGGACCACTCGTTGTAGGGTGAAGTTACCCCTAGATGCTGATCTATAGTCAGTTTAGCATTTTCCTAATTAATGGTTAAGGTTAGGCTTGGGGGAGGGGAAGCTGATCTTGGATCTGCAGCTAGGGGAAACTTCAACCCTGAGCTGGGCCACTCTCCTCCAGGGGCTGTCCATCCGCAGGTCTATCTGATTACACTGGCTATGGCCTCCTCTGTGATTACTCTGCCCTCTGAGTCTGATTACCACATTCCTGTCCCATGTCCGTCAGGGCAAACACACACGCATACACACCCACACGGCAATACAGGCCCACACAGTGACCACCATGGAACCAGGCAACACTCTAACCAAAGAAAAGCTGTGTCTGTGTGCATACTGTAAACATACACACCCACACGGCAATACAGGCCCACACAGTGACCACCATGGAACCAGGCAACACTCTAACAAAAGAAAAGCTGTGTCTGTGTGCATACTGTAAACATACACTGACACACAGTTACATAAACAGTGGAAAATGTATTTTTCTATCGTTTTTTTTTTTTTACATAAACACATTATGGACTCATATTATAACATCAATAATATTCAGAAATATCAACTATGATTATCTGCAGATCAATGTAGGCCTATAATGTGTATATGGTTATAGTTATATGAAACTCAAAATGTTTTTGATTTTACTGTACCATAGACTAACACGTCATGTGCTATACTCACTGTCCTGGGTTAAATGCTTGTGGACAAGTCAAGTAATCAGTCATGTCAATAAAAACATGGCACATGTAAATGGCTGTGTCGGAATACACATACTAGAGTACTACATTTCTGCGTTTAATAATCACTCGTATTTTCCGACTTATGTACAGCTGCTAATCAGATAAAGTTACGCGCTGTACCATAATGAACAAATGGTGGAAGTCAATGCAATCGCACATTAGATGATCAATTCAGAGTACTATTTTCAAAATGTCAACATACTATAAAACATTATTTTTGGGAAAGTTGCACAAAAATACATTAAACTGAAATGTGTCTTCCGCATTTAACCCAACCTTTCTGAATCAGAGAGGAGCGGGGGGGCTGGCTTAATCGATGTCATCGGAGCCCGAGCAGTTGTTGTTGGGGGTTAACTGCCTTGCTCAGGGGTAGAACGGCAGATTTTTCCATCTTGCCGGCTCGGAACCAGCGACCTTTCGGTTACTGGCCCAACGCTGTTAACCGCTAGGCTACCTGCCACCCACTTAAGTACACTAGTATGGGTATCCGGACACAATAATGACTTCACATTGGCAACCTCACAAACACAGCAGCTCTATCTGGTGTGTCACAGTAGTACTGCACCTTAAATATCCAGTAAAATAAAACATGAAAGAACACGTACACACGTTAAAGAGCAGCCACTTACAATAGTGTCAATAGCATTGCCATCCACAAAATCTCCCAAAACATTTATGGCAACCAATGCAACCTGAAATTATAAACAAAAGCCTATGAAAAAAATTGAATAAACAATTAAATGATATGAATGTGGTAGTACCTAAGTTCAATCAACAGGTGATGGGGAATTACTTTATGTGTAGTACCGGTAGGAAATTATTGACTGTGAGTGTGACATAGTGGAGTACCTGGTTGTAAAGGTTGTAGCGGTTGACATGGTTTCTGTGAAAGGTTACCCGGAGGTATGTTCCAATGGCATCCATGTGAACAGACTATAGAGAAACATAGAGAAACATATAAAGAGAAACATACCTATGGCAAAATTTGCATACCAATTCCTATTACTGTGAACATTTCTTATAACAAAAATGCTGTAAATGATGACAATGTAGGCCTACACACTGAATGGACAAAACCTTTGGAAAACCTGCTCTTTCCATGACATAGACTAACCAGGTGAATCCAGGTGAAACTGTGGGAAGCATTGGAGTCAACATGGGCCAGCATCCCTCTGGAGCGCATTCAACACCTTGTAGTGTCCATGCCCCGATGAAATGAGGCTGTGCTGAGGGATAAAGGGTAGGAAGGTGTTCATAATGTTTTGTACACCCAGTGTATATCATAATAGTAATATAGTTACTTAGCAATAACCAATGCTGAAGTTCACCATGTTCAATCACTATATGTGCGTCAAGTGGGAATTGAACCTACAACCTTGGTGTTCCCGCCACCATGCTCCATAGAATCATAACCACAACAACAACATAGAGAACAGCAGAAACAGACTGCAATCCAGGCTACATGCTCCATCCAAGTAAGCCAGACACATGTACATCAGGGCACACATTTTCTATGGGACAAGGTCAGGTAGTCCCTCCCTGTTTCAGTCCATTTTCTTCCTTTTGGTGCCTAATGGATATGACCCCTGTTCGTGTTGGTCAGACATCGCTGTTCGCTGATTCTACTGACTCACCCTAATCTGCAGAGGGTTCCAAAGAGACTAGGTGAGTGGGCCTCTGGTAGTCTGTCGCCGATGTGGAACTCAGGTACTGGTGGGCCAGCAGCTGCAACTTACGGACCGACTCTGCCCTGCCAACTGCAGAGTGACCTCCTGAGGATATGGACAGATCCTGTGGAAGAAACAAGTGAGGTTGGAACTTTTTTTTTGTATTTTTTAATTAAATAATACAAAACAACATACAGACGAAAACCTCCCAAAAATCAACACCACAGGTTACACCTGTTTCTTGTTTGGGGTTTGGTTAGGGCTATTTAAGCCGGGTTATGCCCACCTGCTTTTGTTCGGGCTTGTTTCTCTGTTCGTTTTGTGGATGTGTTATTTTTGTATTTTCTTTGTGTCCTGTTTTTTGGGCCGGTCATTGTATGCGCCTGGTGTTTCGGCGTGACCTTTCTGTCACCGGAATAAATACGGTTGTCCTTAAAACCCTTTGCTCTCTGCGCCTGACTCCGCCCCCACTACTCCTGGAAGTCGTAACAGAAGCCCGCACCACCCATGTAAGTCAGCAGGAGCAGCGGCAACCCCCCTCCCATCTATGGAGGAGCGCGTCCTCCATCATACGGCCATCCTCCATCGCATCGGGTCAGTGATGGACCAAATGACGGAGAGAATGGACCGATGGGAGAGGAGTGGTCTCCCTACATCGCCTCCAGCTCCTCCTTCGACGACTCAACCCACTTCTCCGGTGGCGTTCGGCCCCAGCGCACTTCGACGACTCAACCCACTCCTCCGGCGGCGTCCGGCCCCAGCCACTTGGACCTACACTTGGTGCTCCGGTACCGTTTTAGATGCCTGGGCTACATTTAGTAAGACAAGAGGGCCACTGTTTCGCTCAGTAGTTTCAGCAGAGAGGAAGAGGCGAAGCGAGAGGGCTCACTCTTGTCAATCTGTAATAATATGAAGGCCTAAACTTGTCGCCTGCATTCACGCCTTTGGGACAAGGACTCGCATTGCTAGGGCGGAGAAATGAGCATCTCGTCATTATAGGCTTCTCCAAAAGTAAATGAATGTTTTGACAAAATTATATAATTACTCCTGTCTAAATAAAATCATTCAAAATACCTTACAAGAGAGCTTGACTTAGCTACAGAAGATCATTAGTTTCTTAAATGTATTTTCCTGTGGATTGTTTCAAATCACAAGTGCATAGGTCTATACCTATTTGGGAAGCCAGCAATTTGGGCACCTCGCGTGGCAATAGGCCTAGCTGATTATTGAGTTGCAGCTGTCAGTGTAAAGCACCTTAAATGTGTTAAGATAATGTGTCTAGGATATTATTATTATTTTTTAATGTTGAGACAAGGAGGAATGTGTGGTGAAGATATGTGCGTCTCTCTCCAGAATGCATGCACTCAGATCTCCAGAATGCATGCACTCAGCTCTCCAGAATGCATGCACTCAGCTCTCCAGAATGCATGCACTCAGCTCTCCAGAATGCATGCACTCAGCTCTCCAGAATGCATGCACTCAGCTCTCCAGAATGCATGCACTCAGCTCTCCAGAATGTGCTCCACTGTGGCACATTAATTGTTTATTAGTGAAATGTTTGCCCTTTGATAAAAAAAATCAATTTATCATTACATGTGTAATCAGTGGGCCTAGTAAATATACCATTAAAACTCATTATTTTGTTACATTAATTTCTGGTATTCCAGCTCAGCCAAGCAGAGTTTCGAGACAATTGTGTGTGTCTACCTGGCAGATCTCCAGCCATTGACAGTATGTGCATGGACCATCAGCTCCTTGGCACTAAAGATATCTTCGTGATCGAAGGAGCTGACCACCGTGAATTCTATCTTCCGGGGCATCTTGCTGCTGTACCCTATCAAATATGGAGAAACATTAACATAATCTACCACTGAATATCACCTGAGTTATCTGAAGAATCTTTCCCTTCTCAAATAGATATGCTACACTGTAATTAGCTAGCTACTTAAACTCATAAACCATGGAAGAAATCTTCATCCTGGGATTTGGATAAACCTTGATAGCTAACTACACTCTACAATGAATTGACATAGTAATATTCAGATTATCCATAAAGCTATCTAGCATAGATGTGTTGGCTAACCTGGGATATCATTCTGCCATAATATTTTCAAATGTCGAATGTATGCCCCTTCAAAAAAGTTAAATACTGTAGCATACATTTAAATGCTCTAAACTATTATTTCAGCTCGTATTTCATTGTTTGCGTTTGACGTCCCTGCGGTGGGAAGGAATACGTTTAGTTTTTCTATTTAGAATTGTAAAAATCTGAGGCACAATAAAACCACAGTTTTAATACAAAGTATTCTCTATTAAAGTATGGTATAACTACTAATATATCAAGTATATCTTACCATGAACATTGAAATAAAAAAATACAGCTTGCTAATGTCCCATTTCATCTCTATAACCACCGCTATCAACAACTAGTCCACCTAGGTGCGTGTGGGACTGTAGTCCGTTACATCTTCCATCCAAAACATTTGGAGCATCCAGTCTGCACGTGCACTGTGCATTTTTTATCTCCACTGCTGGTTTCATGTTTCACTGCGTCTTCCATTTGGCATATAAACGTTTTAAAGAGTCTGTGCTCAAGTATTTCCAGGAGGCATGACTTTGCTTTCTTCCGGGTCTGGTATAGCATCATGGATGTTCAAGATAGTTGGCCAGAAATAGAGAAAGCCGCAAAAGAGAAGAGACGCGAACTGGTCCTGCAAGGTGCAGTTATCGATGAAAAGATATCCTCGAATGGAGGTCTATGTTCCGCAATCTATTCTCTCAAGCTCCTAAATGACCTAGAAATCATCCAATGCCCAAGTTTGACAGAAATTCATGGAGACATAAAACATCTGACCACCCTTACAAGCTTGATTGTTTGTAGGAATAAGCTTTCCTCTATTCCAAAAATCATTGGAAAATTGAAGTCACTGAAAGTCCTCGACATTTCAGTCAACACCCTGAAAGCTTTGCCTGATGAGATAACCCAGATAAGCGAGCTCAATACACTCAACGTGAGCTGCAACAATATCAGTCACCGCCAGGTGGACTGTGTCGTTGCACGAAGCTCTCCATCATCAACATGTCAAAAAATGGCATCACTCGGTTCCCTGATGACATCTATCGCCTGGATCTCCTCAGCACTGTCATTGCCTCTGAGAATTACATTGAAGACCCGAGTGGAAATGTTCACATGCTTTCTGCTCTAAAGGTGTGTGACTAAAATAGATGGGTCATATATTGTACTGCTACCTAAAATATGCATTCTTGCATCTTGTTTATTCCTTCTGCATTATTATGGTCATGATTGACAAGGTACCTCTCTCAGTTCTACTCATCAACAATGTATTGAACGGACCTGAGACTGTTGTGACATTTTCCTTGCACAAAGGCCTTTTAGATGGTGAGACAACTGAGAACTGGATGAAGCCCCGTTTGGTTATTCATCTTAGTTGAATGCAGTAACACGCATGTAACACTGAATGTAATAACATGAACTAAAAACAACAAAAATATGAAATGTTCCTCTCCAGGTTTCTGACCTATCCAACAACAAGCTCCGTGACATCCCCTATGAGTTGAGCGACTGCTCCAGGCTGAAGGAGATCAACTTCAAGGGAAACAAACTAAAAGACAAGCGGCTGGAGAAGATGGTCAACGGTTGCTAGACCAAGTCCATCCTGGACCACCTTCGGGCCGATGGCAGAGGCAAAGGCAGCAAGCAGGCCGACGGGGGCCGGAACGCAGAGAAGACCCAGACCAAAAAGCAGCGCAAGCAGAAGAAGAAGAATGTGGAGGAGGACGAGGATGAGGTGGATAAGTTGAACCGGCTGGTGGTGAAGGTGCTTCACATTTCTGACAACCCCGGGGCATTCACTGTAAAGGTCGCCAACGAGCTGGAGGATGTGAGGCCATACTTGGTGTGCTGTGTGGTCAGAGGCATGAACTTCAGGTCCGGGAATGCACTAAAGAGATTCCTGGCTGCTCAGGTAACATTGTTTTGAGATGAGAACATGTTCATCTAGGAGCCAGTCTGTTTCTGCGTTAGCCGACTCTTACGTTGCTGTCTTTGACAGTCATATTTGGCAAGGTAACAATGTAGGCTCGAAGTTTCTTAGTGCAGTATGGGACCCAGATTAAGAAAAGTTTACAAAATAAACTCAAGCACATAAATGGACATAAACTCACCATCCTCAATAGCCTCTTGCATTATTCACAACTCTTTCTCTCTTGTCTGTTGTGGTTCAGACCAAACTTCACGATGACCTATGTGGTAAAAGGACAACTGCAACCATCGCAACTCACGACATGCAGCTACTCAAAGGACCTCTCATGTATGATGCCAGGTGTCCTCCCATATTAAAGGTAAGATGCAACATTGCATGACATTTTCCTCATACCACGTTAGACAGCCACAAATATTCAAGTCAACTGGCTTGAGCTATTTAGCTATGTATTTCAAACTCTTTGCATTGGATTGGTTTATGATGACATTTCTCAGGACCTTGTCCCATGTCTTTGTTAAAGTAGTTTATGCAGACAGTCTTATAAAGGTCTCTAGAGAAGGCTGATTTTCTATTGGACATGGTAACTCAGTTTTTTTTTGTAGAATCCAGTATTTTGAAGGACACTCTAATCAGCAATTGTGAGCCATCACATTATTCCATTCTTAATAATACATTATCCTTTTTGCTGTATGTTATGTCAAAGCCAGGCAATAGAATTATCAGTCTTATTGAAAGACCTGCATATGTCTTCACAAAATAACATTGTTGCTAGTTGTTGTCCGTCACTCTTGGCAAATCATTGTATTCAAAAACTGCATTCAGGTTTGTGTCAATGCATTTCAGTTCCATTCAAGGTCATTTAAACAAGCAAATAATATTTTGAAAGGAGCACAACTCTCTCATAAACTGTTGTTCACTAGATAGTCCCCCTGGGCCGTAAGGAGATGACTGCGGTGGAGCAGTTGCAGCTGGAGTGGGAGAAGACCAGAGGTAACTGAGGAAGAGGCAGAATGTTTCTGGCCTCCACAAGTGAGTATTAGCACCTGTCTTTAAAGGAAAGATTCACCCATTTTGAATGTTATATTGTTCTTGTGCATCTCTGAACAATGTTCTGTCGATTCCTGGGGTCATTTCATGTTTTCATGTGTTCTGAGCTATTGCCACTCAAGCAGGCAGAAATTTGACAGGGATGATGTAGCATTGCGATAAAGCGTCTCTCACTACACTGGAAGTTAATAGGAATACGACTTTTAGATTGCGAAAACGTCTATCATACATGTCAGATTTCAATACCGGGTGATGTCATAACACAGGATGTTGTCTTCTCTCGAATGAGCCATTGATCATATTTTTGCGATATTCCTACCTCAAGAAATGTGTAATTTAACGAGGTTTCACAACATTTGTCCTATTTGTCTGCCTCTTCAGTCCAAGGTGCATTGCATGATGCCGTTGCATGGTCATTTCGTATTTGGTAATTTATTTGGATCCCCATTATTTTATTTGGATCCCCATTACTCTTCCTGGGGTGCATACAAAACTTGAAACATGACATAATATGGAACATTAAAGGGATACTTTGGGATTTTGTCAATGAGGCCTTTACATACTTCCCCAGTATCAGATAAACTTGTGGATACCATTTTATGTCTCTGTGTCCAGTATGAAGGAAGTTAAAGTTTTGCGAGACAATGCTAACTAGCATTAGTTTAAAAAAACTGGAAGTCTATGGTAGATACCCATACTGTACGCTAGCGCTAGTTAGTAACTTCCTTGAAACTCATTGCCAATATTCCGAAGTATCCCTTTAATAGAAAAGAACAGCTCAAGGACAGAACTAAATAAAAACATGGTGAGATTGTAGACTCCTAAATTGATAGCTGTAAAATCGCCTAAACAAACAGCACTAACTAGCTACACTTTTTATGCAAAATGATGTGGAGTGTCAGCTGGAGAGACACATATATTGATTAAAGTCACCATGCCTGAGAGATTAACATGGTTATCAAAACGTCATGCCAGGGTAAACTTACACGAAACACAATCATTATTTTAAGTGTTTCTAAAATCCTCTATGGGAAAAAGGAATGGTGGAAAAACGATTGGAACCATTTCCCTGTTTCACCACCAGGTTTTATGGGTATTATGGCACCTCCGCTGGGGCTCTATAGGGCTGTGGTGGTCATGAAATTTTGTCAGCCGGTTACTGTCATGCAAAAGACTGCCGGTCTAACGGTAATTGATCATTCATTAACATGAACACATTTAGCATCTCGAGGCCTCTACGCGTACAGGCTGTATACAAACAGCTGATGCATGTCTTTGGAACAGCTACATTTAGAAAAGTCGAATAAATCAATTGAATATACAACATCACAATAAATCCATTACTTATTTTTGGCAGGTCTAAAGAAACGTAAAGAAAATGTATTTCAGAAGAACAGAATGAGTTGGCCTACTGTATGTTATCTGGCTATGTGCCATGCCGTAGGTGGTAGGCTTGTTATTTAGCAGACAAAATTTAGCAGACAAAATATGCTTATAATTCCGGTGCCATTATTGTACAGTAAGAAGAAAATAATTGAACTTGGCCGAATAAAATACAAAGGATGTGTTTCCTATTCCGGAGTGTGCATATGAAGTGGCTATGTTGAGTGTAAATGTGATCATTTGAAACAGGTCCTGTACGCTAGATTTAGAGATATGGAAAATTTAGTTGTGAATGATACAAACTAGAGGTCGACCGATTATTCGGCATGGCCTGGCCGATTTAATTAGGGCCGATTTCAAGTTTTCATAACAATCGGTAAATGGCATTTTTGGACGGCAATTACATTGCAATCCACGAGTAGACTGCATGGCAGGCTGACCACCTGTTACGCGAGTGCAGCAAGGAGCCAAGGTAAGTTGCTAGTTACCATTAAACGTATCTTATAAAAAACAATCAATCTTAACATAATCACCAGTTAACTACACATGGTTGATGATATTACTAGTTTAACTAGCTTGTCCTGCGTTGCATATAATCAATGCGGTGCCTGTTAATTTGTCATTGAATCACAGCCTACTTCGCCAAACGGGTGATGATTTATCAAAAGTGCATTCGCAAAAAAGCACTATCGTTGCCAATGTACCTCAAATCAAATCAAAGTTTATTTGTCACGTACGCTGAATACAACAGGTGTAGTAGACCTTAAGGTGAAATGCTTACTTACAGGCTCTAACCAATAGTGCAAAAAGGGTATTAGGTGAACAATAGGTAGGTAAAGAAATAAAACAACAGTAAAAGACAGGCTATTGTTATGAACTTGAGTGAAGACCCAAACGCGGTTTTAACAGAAAACAGAGTTCTTTAATAAAAAACAGGAATGGCATAAATCCTCTTCCAACGTAGTCAATGGAACAAAAGAACGTAGTATAATGCAGGTTGCACCTGCCATGCAGACTCCGACAGGACAGGACAAGGTGGAAGCAAACGAGACGACAGCTTGCTTCTGGCATCAAAAAACACAAACAAGAATCAGACACTGAAAGTAGCAGGAACAGAGAAAGAAATAGAGACCTAATCAGAGGGGGAAGAGAGAACAGGTGGGGAAAGAGAGAATGAGCTAGTTAGGGGAAATGTAGAACAGCTGAGGGATGAGAGACAGAGAAGGTAACCTAAAAAGACCAGCAGAGAGAGAGAATGAAGAGAAAGGACAGGAACAGACATAACAAGACATGACAGCTATATACAGTAGCGAGGCTATAAAAGTAGCGAGGCTACATACAGACACCGGTTAGTCAGGCTGTTTGAGGTAGTATGTACATGTTGACATGGTTAAAGTGACTATGTATGTATGATGAACAGAGAGTAGCAGTAGCGTAAAAGATGGGGTGGTGGGTGGGACACAATGCAGATAGCCCGGTTAGCGAATGTGCGGGAGCACTGGTTGGTCGGCACAATTGAGGTAGTATGTACATGAATGGATAGTTAAAGTGACTATGCATATATGATAAACAGAGAGTAGCAGCAGCATAAAAAGAGGGGTGGGGGGGCACACAATGCAAATAGTCTGGGTAGCCATTTGATTACCTGTTCAGGAGTATTATGGCTTGGGGGTAAAAACTGTTGAGAAGCCTTTTTTGTCCTAGACTTGGCACTCTGGTACCGCTTGCCTTGCGGTAGTAGAGAGAACAGTCTATGACTGGAGTGGCTGGGGTCTTTGACAATTCTTAGGGCCTTCCTCTGACACCACCTGGTGTAGAGGTCTTGAATGGCAGGCAGCTTGGCCCCAGTGATGTGTGCCTTGCGGTCAGAGGAAGAGCAGTTGCCTTACCAGGCAGTGATGCAACGAGTCAGGATGCTCTCGATGTTGCAACTGTAGAAACTTTTGAGGATCTGTGGACCCTAGCCAAATCTTTTTAGTTTCCTGAGAGGGAATAGGCTTTGACGTGCCCCCTTCACGACTGTCTTGGTGTGTTTTGACCATTCTAGTTTGTTGTTGATGTGAACACCAAGGAACTTGAAGCTCTCAACCTTCTCCACTACAGCCCCGTAGATGAGCATGGGAGCATGCTCGGTCCTCCTTTTCTTTTACTGTAGTCCACAATAATCTCCTTAGTCTTGGTTACTTTGAGGGATAGGTTGTTATTCTGGCACCACCTGGCCAAGTCTCTGGCTTCCTCCCTATAGGCTGCCTCATTGTTGTCGGTGATCAGGCCTACCACTGTTGTGTTGTCTGCAAACTTAATGATGGTGTTGGAGTCATGCCTGGCCATGCAGTCATCTGAGGAACAGGGAGTACAGGAAGGGACTGAGCACACACCCCTGGGGAGCTCCAGTGTTGAGGATCAGCGTGGCAGATGTGTTGCTACCTACCCTCACCACCTGGGGGTGGCCCTTCAGGAAGTCCAGGATCCAGTTGCAGAGGGAGGTTTTTAGTCCCAGGATCCTTAGCTTAGTGATGAGCTTTGAGGGCACTATGGTGTTGAACGCTGAGCTGTAGTCAATGAATAGCATTCTCACATAAGTGTTCCTTTTGTCCAGGTGGGAAAGGGCAGTGTGGAGTGCAATCGAGATTGCATCATCTGTGGATCTTTTTGAGCGGTACGCAAATTGGAGTGGGTCTAGGGTTTCTGGGATAATGGTGTTGATGTGAGCCATTAGCAACCTTTCAAAGCACTTCATGGCTACAGATGTGAGTACTTCGGGTCTGTAGTCATTTAGGCAGGTTGCCTTTGTGTTCTTGGGCACAGTGACTATGGTGGTCTGCTTGAAACATGTTGGTATTACAGACTTAATCAGGGATATGTTGAAAATGTCAGTGAAGACACCTGCCAGTTGGTCAGCATAAACATTAATGCCTTTCTTAAAATCAATACACAAGTATATCTTTTTTTTAAACCTGCATATTTAGTTAAAAGAAATTCATGTTTGCAGGAAATATTTACTAGGGAAATTGTGTCACTTCTCTTGCGTTCCAGTGCAAGCAGAGTCAGGGTATTTGCAGCAGTTTGGGCCACTTGGCTAGTTGCGAACTGTGTGAATTTCTTCCTAACAAAGACCGTAACTAATTTGCCAGAATATTACATAATTATGACATAACATTGAAGGTTGTGCAATGTAACATCAATATTTAGACTTAGGGTTGCCACCCGTTTGATAAAATACGGAACGGTTCCGTATTTCACTGAAAGAATAAACGTTTTGTTTTCGAAATGATCGTTTCCGGATTTGACCATATTAATGACCTAAGGCTCGTATTTCTGTGTGTTTATTATATTATAATTAAGTCTATGATTTGATATTTGATAGAGCAGTCTGATTGAGCGGTGGTAGGCAGCAGCAGGCTCATAAGCATTAATTCAAACAGCACTTTCCTGCGTTTGCCTGCAGCTCTTTGCAATGTTTGAAGCAAAGCACTGTTTATGACTTCAAGCCTATCAACTCCCGAGATAAGGCTTGCAGTACTATAGTGCCTACAAGAACATCCAATAGTCAAAGGTATATGATATACAATTGGTATAGAGAGAAATAGTCCTATAATTCCTATAATAACTACAACCTAAAACGTTTTACCGGGGAATATTGAAGACTCGTGTTAAAAGGAACCACCAGCTTTCATATGTTCTCTTCTGAGTAAGGAACTTAAAAGTTCGCTTTTTTACATGGCACGTATTGCACTTTTACTTTCTTCTCCAACACTTTGTTTTTGCATTATTTAAACCAAATTGATGATGCCCATTCTTTTTATTTTTTATTAAAGGGAGATGGCAAAAAACAAATTCACGAAAAGTGGCCTCTCGGTTGATGCCCGTCTTCTTAAATTAAACATTTATATTATTTAATTTTTCATTTACAGTATGTTGGTGTGGTTTCCTACTCGCTTATACATTGTTTTTATCAAGCAATTCCTTAGTTTCGGTTAGCTAAATCAAATAAGATTAGATATGGTAAAAGGCAAGGTTGACAACTTGTAAATAACATGCCACAGTATTTTGGGCGGTTTTAAAAAAGCTCAAACCACTGTCACGTTTATTTGGTTTCAATCTGCACAATGAGTATAGATGTGGACCTTCTACTAACACTATGCTGTTATTAAAGGGTTATATTGGCTATTATAAACTATGTGGTTCGAGCCCTGAATGCTGATTGGCAGAAAGCCGTGGTATATCAGACCATAAACCGTGGGTATGACAAAACATGTTTTTTTACTGATCTAATTACATTGGTAACCAGTTTATAATCGCAATAAGGCACCTTGGGGGGTTTGTGATATATGGCCAATATACCACGGCTAAGGGCTGTATCCAGGCACTCCGCATTGCGTTGTGCGTAAGAACAGCCCTTAGCTGTGGTATACTGGCCATATACCACACCCCCCCGGGCCTTATTGCTTAATTGTAGCCATCGTTGGCATGAGAATAATTATTCAAATTTTCTCAGCTTAAGTTACCTGGCTTTTTTATTTTACTCAGATACCTGCAGCTTCTTGATGGAAAAGAACTCTACCCATGTCTGGTGGATGCAGAGGATCATGTGATCTCATTTCCACCAATCACCAACAGCGAGAAAACCAAGTTAAAGTGTGTGTGCGAGTGAGCATATTGCCCACGGGAAGTATGGGTGCTGAGGGTCCTGCAGCACTCCCAGATTTTTTTCTTTTAAATTATATATTTAAAAATATATATACATTACCAGTCAAACGTTTGGACACACCTACTCATTGTAGAATAATAGTGAAGACATCAAACCTATGAAATAACACATATGGAATCATGTAGTAACTGAAAAAGTGTTAAACAAATCAAAATATATTTTATATTTGAGATTCTTCAAAGTAGCCCTCCTTTGCCGTCATGACAGCTTTGCACACGCTTGGCATTCTCTCAACCAGCTTCACCTGGAATGCATTTCCAACAGTCTTGAAGGAGTTCCCACATATGCTGAGCACTTGTTGTCACTGCGGTTCAGCTCATCCCAAACCATCTCAATTGGCTTGAGGTCGGGTGATTGTGGAGGCCAGGTCATCTGATGCAGCAATCGATCATTCTCCTTCTTGGTCAAATAGCCCTTACACAGCCTTGAGGTGTGTTGGGTCATTGTGCTATTGAAAAACAAATGATAGTCCGACTAAGCGCAAACCAGATGGGATGGCGTATTGCTACAGAATGCTGTGGTAGCCATGCTGGTTAAGTGTGCGTTGAATTCTAAATAAATCACTGACAGTGTCAGCAGCAAAGCACCATCACACCTCCTCCTCCATGCTTCACGGTGGGAACTACACATGCGGAGATCATCTGTTCACCTACTCTGCATCTCACAAAGACACAGTGGTTGGAACCAAAAATCTCAAATTTGGACTCATCAGACCAAAGAACAGATTTCCACCGGTCTAAAGTCCATTGCTCGTGTTTAGTGGCTCTTCTTTTTATTGGTGTTCGTTGGTAGTGGATTCTTTGCAGAAATTCGACCATGAGGGCCTGATTCACGTAGTCTCCTCTGAACAGTTGTTGAGATGTGTCTGTTACATGAACTCTGTGAAGCATTTATTTGGGCTGCAATTTCTGAGGCTGGTAACTCTAATGAACTTATTATTTGAAGCAGAGGAACCTCTGCGTCTTTCTTTCCTGTGGCGGTCCACATGAGAGCCAGTTTCATCATAGCGCTTGATGGTTTTTGCGATTGCACTTGAAGAAACCTTCAAAGTTCTTGAAATGTTCCGTATTGACTGACCTTCATGTCTTAGAGCTATGTTGGACTGTCATTTCTCTTTGCTTATTTGAGCTGTTCTTGCTATAATATGGGCTTGGTATTTTACCTAATAGAGTTATCATCTGTATCCCAATCCCTACCTTGTCACAACACAACTGATTGGTTCAAATGCATTTAGAAGGAAAGAAATTCCACAAATTGACTTTTAACAATGCACACCTGTTAATTGAAATGCATTCTAGGTGACTACCTAATGAAACTGGTTGACAGAACGCCAAGAGTGTGCAAAGCTGTCATCAAGGCAAAGGGTGGCTACTTTGAAGAATATATTTTGATTTGTTTAATACATGATTTTGGTTCCTACATGATTCCATATGTGTTATTTCATGGTTTTGATGTCTTCACTATTATTATACAATGTAGAAAATTGTAAAAAATTAAGAAAAACCCTTGAATGAGTAGGTGTGTCCAAACTTTTGACTGGTACTGTACATGTTCATATATTTTACATATTTAATCGATTTTATAATAAAAAATTGTTTGATGCTTTAGCTGTAGACAATATTACATGCAATTGATGTACAGTACCTTTATCCCGTATTCTAGATCAGGAAGACGACTAAGGGGCTGTTCTTAGAAGTTACCAGTTCTACCAGCCTGCAGATCTGTAAAGATGTGATGGTTGGCCTCATAGTGGTAAGCTCATCTCTTTCTCTGTATACAAAGAGACATACAGTAGGGCTGAATCCTACTTTGCAATGCACATACATAACACAAACTGCATTTGATTGCATGAATTAAACAGCATTTGCACATAAATGCATTGGTCAGACACACACAGTGGCGATTGGCGAGAGCAGAAAAGTCTTGCTCAGTCTCAGGGTGTCATGCTGTTTTGACATCTGTACCCTGGCCCCACTGGCTCCCAATGGAATCAGTGAGCTCATTGGCCTGGCATGACTGGCCCGGCGGTGTACGATGTCACCGCCTAAACATACAGCTCATAATACAGCTGCAACCCTAGAGCTGCCTGTGTGCCTCACACCCACCGGTACTGTGGGAGAAAGATGTACATATAGGGAGGAACATAATACTGTAACAGAAGAGAAAGATACACTTAGAGTGCATTTGCCATTCTGGTAAAATGCATTGGCTATTGTGTAAGGCCATGAGAGCATAGTACAGCTGAACAAACCAAGGTCAGAGGGCCATACAAAGGAGGGGGTCAGCCAAATGACCAACTGATGGACTATAGACATAGGCCATATATTTTTAGGACATGAAGATGCTGAAGGAATGTCAGAAGAGACACATAGTCTACGAGTCCTAATAAGGACAGACATACCAAAGAACACACCAGGCTGAACGTAAGGGGGCCCATAGCATAAGATGGGCATGTATTATTTTTGGGACATGAAGAGGTCCTGTCACCATTATAACTTGACTGAAAGCAGATATGTGCGTTATCGAGCTGAACAAGCAGGATGCACAGATTGGGATATAATGGTGGCAGATGGACTGAGGGAAGTAACTTCATTTGCATGTGGGATGGACTCATATGTTGTATGTGTATAAATCAGAGCCAGTGCTCTGGACAAGTGTGTGTTCCGCGGACCATCTAGGCTTCTGATATGTTTGTATTAAAAGCCTATATTGAATTCACAAGTTCTTGTAAGTGTTACATTTTGTTAAGATTGTCCACGACAGTACACACAGCAGCAGATGCATTTCAATGACAGCTTTGTCGAAACAAAGCAGCCGATAAGGGTTTAATCCACACTATGATTCCTATTCTAGAATAGCCATTGTGGTAGGGTACATTTTGGATTTGGTGTGGTGATGGAAGGCTGGAAGGTCAGTTTGGGATTGATCTTGAGAATTTAGTGAATGTGTTGAATCATTCATTTCCTGAAATGACTAACTGAAATGGAACTGAAATTAGCTGAACTTGAATTGACTGGTAGAGAGGGCATTTGGAGGAGAATGACTTGAAAGGTAAAACTCTGCGCTGTTGAGATGCGACTTCCTGCTCTGGGAATGCATGTCCTGTATTTCCACAATCTCACTGACAGATCATATATATGCCCCCCTGAATAATTTACCGTGTCAGCAAACAGGAGTTGAGCAGGGCAAGTCTGTGAGAAGTTTAGAAAACCTTCAACCCAATTTGCCACCATACACATTTCATTGTGTAAATAGAAAAACAAAATTGATGATACAGTATGTATAACCTCAGTCTTTACATTAACCTATTTTTTTATAAGAAAGTAAATGTAATGTAAAGACTTTGAGTTTATACATATTATCTATTTTGTTTTTCAATTGAATGTGTACATATTTCAATCCAGCCTTTAAATCTCTATTCAACAACCAATCTCTATGGCAGGGGTATTACATTCTTACACTGGAGCCTGCTGGTTTGGTATTGTCATGATGTTGCCCTGGGGGGTAGGTTTATGACAATCATAAATACCTCTTCCCCACTTTTTCCTCTCTCTACCCTACTGAGGTTACATTTGCAAAATCCTTGGTTAACATAGAGATTCTGTGAACATCAGAAGGTGTGGGGAAATGAACTATATTCTGGTAATCCGACCAACTGAACATATGCAGTGGTACTTAATGAATATGATGTCAGTTCGGTTGTCATCTGAGACATTCTCATCAATGATAAGATGAGACGACGAGACGGCCTACAGGGAGGAGGTGAGGGCCCTCGGAGTGTGGTGTCAGGAAAATAACCTCACACTCAACGTCAACAAAACTAAGGAGATGATTGTGGACTTCAGAAAACAGCAGAGGGAACACCCCCCTATCCACATCGATGGAACAGTAGTGGAGAGGGTAGTAAGTTTTAAGTTCCTCGGCGTACACATCACAGACAAACTGAATTGGTCCACCCACACAGATAGCATCGTGAAGAAGGCGCAGCAGCGCCTCTTCAACCTCAGGAGGCTGAAGAAATTCGGCTTGTCACCAAAAAGCACTCACAAACTTCTACAGATGCACAATCGAGAGCATCCTGGCGGACTGTATCACCACCTGGTACGGCAACTGCTCCGCTCACAACCGTAAGGCTCTCCAGAGGTTAGTGAGGTCTGCACAACGCATCACCGGGGGCAAACTACCTGCCCTCCAGGACACCTACACCACCCGATGTCACAGGAAGGCCATAAAGATCATCAAGGACAACAACCACCCGAGCCACTGCCTGTTCATCCCGCTATCATCCAGAAGGCGAGGTCAGTACAGGTGCATCAAAGCTGGGACCGAGAGATTGAAAAACAGCTTCTATCTCAAGGCCATCAGACTGCTAAACAGCCACCACTAACATTGAGCGGCTGCTGCCAACACACTGACTCAACTCCAGCCACTTTAATAATGGGAATTGATGGGAAATGATGTAAAATATATCACTAGCCACTTTAAACAATTCTATCTAATATAATGTTTACATACCCTACATCATTCATCTCATATGTATACATATATACTGTACTCTATATCATTTACTGCATCTTTATGTAATACATGTATCACTAGCCACTTTAACTATGCCACTTTGTTTACATACTCATCTCATATGTATATACTGTACTGGATACCATCTACTGTATCTTGCCTATGCCGCTCTGTACCATCACTCATTCATATATCTTTATGTACATATTCTTTATCCCTTACACTTGTGTCTATAAGGTAGCAGTTTTGGAATTGTTAGCCAGATTACTTGATGGTTATTACTGCATTGTCGGAACTAGAAGCACAAGCATTTCGCTACACTCGCATTAACATCTGCTAACCATGTGTATGTGACAAATAAATTTGATTTGATTTTGATTTGACATAAACTCTACAGTGGAAGTATACACATCAGAGTTATCGGATTCACATGGAATTGTTGTTGAATTTAAATGTTTGAATATGAAATTATTCGTGATGGGATGAAATGTGTTTTTAGCTTCTAAAATGTGAGATTTGGGTTTTCATAAGATAGGGCTCTGCTCAATCAGTGGCCTGCCCCTGTGAAGGGACATGGGCTATAAAACTTTTCAAACACGCCCTCCTCTCCCTTCTTATATAAGCCCTTGACGACAATATAACCTCCTGTTCCGAGGATGTGAGGACGACCGTCCGATGTCAGAATGGTTCAGATAATATTTACAGAACGAAGCCAAAATCAGCGTGATTTTTGGTTGCGAATGGTATGAACTTTGAACTCTTATTCACTACAGAAGTGATACCTCCTAGCCGTTGAGTTAGCAACAGCAGATGCAAACGAGGGTTAAGAAGGAACAGACAGAGTATCCCGTCTATCACCCAACGACATTATTAGAACATATCCAACTGACAACCAGAGACAGTCTTCAAAGGACTCGGTTGGGCAACACGGCCTTCCATCTACCATCAACCTATCGAAGTGCAGCTCAGAGTAAATAATTATTGCATTTACCTTTTCCAAATGGGCGGTAATTTAGAATGCATAAGATACTGTATTTACGATAGCACAGCTTCGCCCTTTGTTCCTCAGTCTTCCCGCTCTTTCACTTTCACCCAGCCCCTTTTCTTTTGTGTAACAAGCTGTCATATCTGTTCCGCCCGCTAGGGACGTTTTCCTTTATGACGTAATTTGTAATCAAGTTATGATTTAATTATGTGTATGTGTAATTCTGTGTGATTAGTTACGTATTTCGTAAATAAATAATTAAACTCAATTTTGTATTGCTGATTCAACTTATGAGCCAGGGTTCGTGCAGATAACCAAGAATTTACAACTTTCAGATGAGACTGAATTAAGATGACGATTAATATTGACTGCTATTGATGTAAAATATTACTAGGTCTTTAAGAGTTTATTCGGAAGATAAATATTATTTTGTGGTGCTTAACTCTCTAGTTAATTACATTTACATGATTAGCTCAATCAGGTAATATTAATTACGGATCAATTATTTTATAGAATAGCATGTCATATCACTTAATCCGGCATAGCCAAAGACACAACATTATTATACCTGGTAATTAATTGCACACACCTGGTGTCCCAGGTCTGCATCAGTCCCTGATTAGAGGGGAACAATGAAAAAAAAGTGGAACTGGCTTCGGGATCCAAAGTTGAATATGAGGGCTCCAGGCGTTCCTTTCCACATAGTTCCTTCCTCAAATAGACCTGAAGCACATTGTCCCAATGGTCAGCAATTAACACATCTGTCTCTGTTCCGTTCTCAGAAAATGGCGGAGCTGAACAAGTTCACGTTGGAGCACAGAGAGGAGGCTGGGTCAGAGGGGGAATCAGACTTACCCCCAGACCCCTCCTCAGATGGTACCACCTCAGGAGAGCTGATCATCCAGCAGGTTCGCACCGTGGACCCTGATGGGAACCTCAAGGTCGTCTACCCGTCCAAAATGGACCTCTCCACGGATGTCGGCAACCTGAACGTCATCTGGTAGTTGTGCCACAGTTGCGCCTTTTTTGATTTATACAATTACAGTCTCACACAGTTAAAATCACAGTACTGTATATGAGATGTTCAATGTGTTGGGATTGCCAGGTTCTCTTTTGTAGCATTATCGATTCCAGCCACTCATTTCTCAAACATGGAAATAGTGTATTATAGCCCTGCTTAATGTTCTTGATTATTATTTGCAGCTTCTGCTATTTTAAGGTATAAAATAATTAAACTACCTATCCAACTTAAAATATGTTTTTATACTTTTATATTGTTTCATTTACATTTACATTTACATTTAAGTCATTTAGCAGACGCTCTTATCCAGAGCGACTTACAAATTGGTGAATTCACCTTCTGACATCCAGTGGAACAGCCACTTTACAATAGTGCATCTAAATCATTTAAGGGGGGGGGAGAAGGATTACTTTATCCTATCCTAGGTATTCCTTGAAGAGGTGGGGTTTCAGGTGTCTCCGGAAGGTGGTGATTGACTCCGCTGTCCTGGCGTCGTGAGGGAGTTTGTTCCACCATTGGGGGGCCAGAGCAGCGAACAGTTTTGACTGGGCTGAGCGGGAACTGTACTTCCTCAGTGGTAGGGAGGCGAGCAGGCCAGAGGTGGATGAACGCAGTGCCCTTGTTTGGGTGTAGGGCCTGATCAGAGCCTGGAGGTACTGCGGTGCCGTTCCCCTCACAGCTCCGTAGGCAAGCACCATGGTCTTGTAGCGGATGCGAGCTTCAACTGGAAGCCAGTGGAGAGAGTGGAGGAGCGGGGTGACGTGAGAACTTGGGAAGGTTGAACACCAGACCAGTTTCACACTAAAGGCAACTCGTTTGTTTAAGATTATTATTCTTTTTGACATGTACAATAACTGTATACGCCTGTAGCGAGCCTGTGATCAGTAGAGTGTAGACATAATGACCATTGAAACAAGTGTAAAACATTTTTCCATTCCCCTCTTTAATTAAATGTATAATGTTTAATATTTAAAAGATCTTTCAAATAAATTGAACCTTGAAGGCAGCAGTGGTTATGCGTTTCTTTATTGCACATGTTGAAAGCCAGTGCTTTGTTCTACGTAGAAACGTGTTTGGCCTCAATAACACAGGAAACCCCTGAAAGTTGGTTTCATAAATGCCTCTATGGTCAGTTGCTGTGCATGCATTGTGCACGGCCATTTGACTGAATTGTAAAACAGCTTGGGAATTTACAGGTTAACTAGAAAAGCACGGGGGTACTGTTACATATCAAATTGCATTTGATACATGCGCCAAATACAACAGGTGTAGACCTTACAGTGAAATGCTTACAAGCCCTTAACCAACAATGCAGTTTTAAGAAAAATAAGTGTTAAGTAAAAAATAAAGTAACAAATAATTAAAGAGCAACTGTAAAATAACAATAGCGAGACTATATAGGGGGTACCGGTACAGAGCAATGTGTGGTGGAACCAGTTAGAGGAGGCAATTGAGTCATGTACATGTACAGTAGGTAGAGTTAAATTGACTGCATAGATAATAAACAGAGTAGCAGCAGTGTTAAAGGGGGGGGGGGGGGGTGAAAATAGTCTGGGTAGCCATTTGATTAGCTGTTCAGGAGTCTTATTGTAATTACATTTGATTTATTTCATCTTTATTTAACCAGGTAAGCTAGTTGAGAACTAGTTCTCATTTACAACTGCAACATGGCCAAGATAAAGCAAAGCAGTTTGACACATACAACAGCACAGAGTTACACATGGAATAAACAAACATACAGTCAATAATTCAGTAGAAAAAGTCTATATACAGTGTGTGCAAATGAGGTAGGATAAGAGAGGTAAGGCAATAAATAGGCCATGGTGGCAAAGTAATTACAATATAGCAATTAAATACTGGAATGGTAGATGTGCAGAAGATGAATGTGCAAGTAGAGATGCTGGGGTGCAAAGGAGCAAGATAAATAAATAAATACAGTATGGGGATGAGGTAGTTGGATGGGCTATTTACAGATGTAGCTGGTGCTTAAAGCTAGTGAGGAAGATATGAGTATCCATCTTCAGTGATTTTTGCAGTTCGTTCCAGTCGTTGGCAGCAGAGAACTGGAAGGAGAGGCGGCCAAAGGAAGAAATGGCTTTGGGGGTGACCTGTGAGATATACCTGCTGGAGCGCGTGCTACGGGTGGGTGCTGCTATGGTGACCAGTGAGCTGAGATAAGGCAGGGCTTTATCTAGCAGAGACTTGAAGATGACCTGGAGCCAGTGAGTTTGGCGACGAATATGAAGCGAGGGCCAGCCAACGAGAGCATACAGGTCGCAGTGGTGGGTAGTATATGGGGCTCCCTAAAACACTTCAGCGAGCAGGCCTTTCTAATCGACCTGGCTGGGGTATCCTGGAAGGATATTGACCTCATCCTGTCAGTAGAGGATGCCTGGTTATTCTTTAAAGGTGCCTTCCTCACCATCTTAAATAAGCATGCCGCATTTAAAAAACAAAATAGAACCAGGAACAGATATAGCCCTTGGTTCTCTACAGACCTGACTGCCCTTGACCAGCACAAAAACATCCTGTGGCGTTCTGCATTAGCATCGAATAGCCCCCTTGATATGCGACTTTTCAGGGAAGTTAGGAACCAATATACATAGGCAGTTAGGAAAGCTAAGGCTAGCTTTTTCAAGCTGAAATGTTCAGCCTAACTCAAAAGAAGTTCTGGGACCTCCTCCCGGCTGCCCACTGCACTGAGGCTAGGAAACACTGTCACCACCAATAAATCCACAATAATTGAAAATGTCAATAAGCATTCTACGTATCTTGGCCAAGTCACAGTTGTAAATGAGAAAGAACAAAATAGATGACAGATTTTTTATTTTTCACAGTCATCATTGACATTGTGGACATTACACTCTCTATATGAGCAGTCGCATAGGTTGACTTCAACATTGGGGAGGGGACCATTGCAGAAGACAGATGCAGATGATTACACCTCAATACTGAAATCAATTGTACATCTACCTGAATAACATTGTTTCCAGTCCTTTTCAAGAGGAAAACATCTTGTTTGAATAACACATGGAATCAAGATATTTTCAACAGCCTTTTTATTACTATTAGTATTCACTGTTTCCTTTCATATAAATATTGAAGCCACATGACCTTGATGCACAGTTGAATAGGCTTACAAAACATGCCCAATAGTACAATCTTAAAACTACAGGAATTAATACAGTGCCCTCAAAGTATTCACACCTCTTGACCTTTTCCACATTTTGTTGTTATAGCCTGAATTTAAAATGTATTAAATTGAGATTTTGTGTCACTGGCTTACACAATAGCCCCTAATGTCAAAGTGTATTTAGAAATGATCAACAAGCAAATTGAGGGAGCTTGAAGAATTAAAAAAATAGTCATGTGCAAATATTGTACAATCCAGATGTTCATAGCTCTTTGAGACTTACCCAGAAAGACTCACAGCTGTAATCGCTGCCAAAGGTGATTCTAACGTATTGACTCAGAGGTGTGATACTTACCTAAATTAAATGTTTCTGTATTTCAATAAATTAGCACAATTTTGTCAAAACATGTTTTCACTTTGTCATTATGTGGTAAAAATGTAGTCCATTTTAAATTCAGGATGTAACACAACAAAATGTGGAATAGGTCAGGGGGTATTAATACTTTCTGAAGGTACTGTAATATCACTTACTGAGAAGAACATATTGAATACCAAAAGTAAAACATTTTGTTCATATTTTTGGACTTAATTGCCCTGGCTTTTCACATAAAAGACAAAGCTGTGGGGAAGCTGGAAAACCACTTTACAACAAGCAAACTGCAATCACAACATTTCTATAAAAGGAAACAAAAAATCCTGACTATTATTGAAAGTGTGGCTCCAATAAACTTTGATCCTCTCATACAGCCATTATGTGGTCATTTAAAAACCATATATAATTGATACATAACATATAATTGATACATAGCATAATTCCATCCATTGAGGGTCCTTCCTCTCTGAACAAGGGTCCTTCGGTCAGTGGCTGGTCAGCATTTGTGGGCGTAATATCCAATGAGGTATCCTATGATGTAAACAGCCACTAGTGCAGCCAAAGCTCCGGCCACCTTGATAGCTACGCCCACGGTGCCAGTGCAGACCCTGTTGTAGAGCCTTTGATAAGCAGAACATGTCATGTAATAAATATGGCCAGTGATTACTGTTGTGGTCAGTTACATACACTCTCAGTAAACTCAAGATGTCAGAATGTGGAGAAGTTAATGAAATGGGATTTAATGGAGGAAAAACAATGTGCACTGACTATAATTTTAATGTGATACACCTTAATTGAAAGTAAAGTAAGTGTCTTATTCACAGCTTACCCTGTTACCCCTGTTCCAGCCACATTCAGGTTGATGTTGTCTTCATTCCAGCGGTTGTATTGAACGCCAGCAGTGTTGGGGTCCGTTTCAGAAGTCATTCTTCCCTGAACGTTATATACTGCAAATACTTCTTCAACAGCCCGTGAAGAGAAGATAGTGATGGAGTTGCGCAATATGGACACAGAACAGCTTCATAAGACATTTTTACACGTCTTTCAATTGTCTTACCACAATTCAGTCCCTCCCATTCAGGCCAACTTAAAGTTCCATACAGTTTGTGTATCTTATTGTATGTAATTGTATCATAAAATAAGTATTTCTATGACACATTAAAACTCAAAACAAGTGTCTGGAGCTGTGGGACATTGATCTGCTTGCTCAAAAATTATCAGCTGGAAATTATTCCTGTTGTTACAGTACATGCTGCCCAGACCGCTTGAGCGCGTCCGCGTACGCATGTTGATTTTGTCCACCCACACCAGACGCGATCAGGACACTCAGGTTGAAATATCAAAATTAACTCTGAACCAACCATAATTTGGGGACAGGTCGAAAAGCATTTAAACATTTATGGCAATTTAGCTAGCTAGCTTGCTGTTGCTAGATCATTTGTCCTGGGTCATAAACATTGGGTGTTATTTTACCTGAAATGCACAAGGTCCTCTGACAATTAATCCACAGATAAAAGGATATAATTAATCCAATTAATCCACAGAAGTGGAAGTTTTTGTTTCTAGTAATCTCTCCTCCTTCAGGCTTCTTCTTCTTCTTTGGACTTTATATGGTGATTGGCAACCAACTTTAAGGTGCATTACCCACACCAACTGGACTGGAGTTTGGACCTCAGTTTATCTTCCAATCACCCAAGTGGATATATGCTCCTAAAAACCAATGAGGAGATGGCATGTCGGTATATGTTCCTAAAAACCAATGAAGGGATGGGAGAGGTGGGACTTGCAGCCCTTCAAGAACCAAGTTCTATTTTAGCAGTGTGGTCAGCATGTTAGTCACCCAAATTAACCTGAAAATAACTGGAAGTCAGTTATTATATTGTACAGGCAGCAGCACTGTGCTCTATCGAGGACTGAAGGCAGATAGTCTTGAAAAGTGTGCCTCTTGCTCTATAATTATCACGCCTTGAACAAAGTTCATGATTTCATCAAGGTCAGCATTCATCACCTGGTCATAAATTGATAAGGCTTATGCGATAGTAGTTATATGGCTCTTTCCAATGATGATAAACATTATTTTATCCTTCTCGATGGTTTGATTCATTTTTTCACCATTCATTTTTCAGATAGTGAACTTTACAAACACTTCAAACTAAGTATGTGTTTGGTGTAGGCTTAGCTTAGCGTGGCGTTTTGATAATCGCTTTAATTATCTCTCAGGCAAGGTGAGTTTTATCAATATATTTGCCTCAATTTACTTTAAAACATATGCTAATTAGCTACAGAGAAAACATCAGTTAGACTTCAAATCCCTGCAGGAAGCTCCTCACGTCATCTCTAGCCGACATTGTCAGCTACCATTCACCAGCGCGATCAGAGACCTTTGCCCAATCTATGATGAATCCATGTGCTGTATTGAAATTCATTTAATAAAGTGTTGACCCTCTTCCGTCTCTTTTCTCTGTCTTAGCAAGCCACTGACGACACTTTAGCTAGCTAGTTAGCAGAACAGTAGATCAAAAAATAATATTGTATTACTTAGCCTAGATAATTGTTTGTACAGTATGTTGACTTTTATTTCAGACCTTATGACATTTTTCAAGGATGAGCATTAGAGCATTAAAAGGGGAAGACCACTAAAAGTCTGGCCATGTGGAGAAGTGTAGCTATTGTGAGGGGTAACTTATCGGTTTAGTCAGAGCCAGCATGAAGGATAAAGTTTATCCTGTGTCGGTGAGTGTAGCTATTATGTTACGTTTGAGCATCTTAGCAATACAATGTGTTCTATACTGCTGTCAATATTCTGCAAGGAAAGAGACACTTAATCAATGTTATTAATATTAACGAGACTACCCCGGATACCAGACTTAGATGAGTGTTAACTCAGTTCTAGAATGTTGTCATGGATCACAAGGAATCTAAAAATCTATTGACATTCAGAATTGACTTTGTTTAGACATCCAACCTGTGTTGTAGTTTCATGACCAAATACAAATATTCAAAGGAACTGTATTTGCTTATTTGAAGTGGTACATGCATTCACACAGTCTTAATTTGTAGGATCCTTCCCACTATATGATTTATATGTCAAGTGATAAAAGTTATCAATTAGTTTATGGAAAAACTGCACTTGTCCTCTATTCTACTGCTGTAATGTCATCAATCAAATCAAACTTTATTTATATTGCACATTTCTTACAACAAATACATTTCAAGGTGTTCAAAGTCATGCATTGAAAGGCATGTGGCACTTAACATCCTTCCTCTTAGCAGGTCTCTACAGGTGACCAGGGGATTCTCTCTACCACATGAGAATGCCCCCATGGAGCTCAAAAGTGTAGTCATTTTTGTGCATTGGCTATTTTTGTGTGCTAATGATGGATATAACCCTGGATTGCTGATGCTATACGGTATATTGGCCATTGAGAGGCTTTGAAGCAACCTGTCGGCCATAATTTGGCATTCCCCAATAGGAGCAGTCCTCCAAAGAAATGGATGGAATTATACAGTATTTCAAATCAATGCTTCAAGGACAAAATTCTATCTATTTTAAGTATATATATTTTTGTGGTAGGGACAGTAACAGTAATCTAAAAAAAAGTATACTTTAATTTAAATGGTTTTAATACAAAACCTGCTCATTCAAGACTTTTTCTTAATTTGTACTATTTTCTACCTGGTAGAATAATAGTGAAGACATCAAAACCCTTGACAAAAAACAGCACTGTGTCTCACTTTTTATTGATCTCTCTATGGCTTTTGATACAGTTGATCATGCTATGCTAATGCAGAGATTGTCGAGTGTAGGTCTTTCAGAGCATGCAGTTGCATGGTTTGCTAATTATCTGTATGATAGAACTCAGTGTACTCAATTTGATGGGCTTATGTCTGTTAAATTGTCTGTCATTAATGGTGTGCCCCAAGGCTCTGTACTTGGTCCTCTCTTATTCACTATTTATATAAATGATTTAGACAAAAATGTCCAAAATGCGCAACTTCATTTTTATGCTGATGATACTGTTATTTACTTTTGTGCCTCATCTCTTACAAAAGCTTTCCAGAACTTGCAAACCGCATTTTATACTGTTCAACATACCTTGTGTCAATTGAAGCTTATCCTCAATACTGACAAAACTACACTAACGGTGTTTTCTAAAGCAAGAAATAGACCTCTGAACCTTTCACCTATTACTACCTGTCAGGGCAAGGAGATTGAGGTTGTAACCTCATATAAATATCTTGGAATTTTAATTGATGGCGGCCTCTCTTTTAAATTGCATATTCAACAACTTACAAAAAAATTGAAGCTGAAATTGGGATTTTATTTCAGGAATAAGGCCTGTTTTTCATTTGGAGCCAGAAGGAAGCTATTATCAGCTACATGAATACCCTTACAGGACTATTGTAACGGTCGTCGTATGAAGAAGGTGAGGACCAAGGTGCAGCGTGGTACGTGTTCATCCTTTATTAATGGAACTGAACACTGATTAACAAAACAACAAGAACAACCAAAACAGTTCTGTCTGGTGCAGACACAAAAAACAGAAAGCAACTACCCACAAAACCCATGTGGGCAAGAGCTACCTAAGTATGGTTCTCAATCAGAGACAACGATAGACAGCTGTCCCTGATTGAGAACCATACCCGGCCAAAAACAAAGCAATACAAAAACATAGAATAAGGAACATAGAATGACCACCCTAGTCATACCCTGGCCTAACCAAAATAGAGAATAAAAGCCTCTTTATGGCCAGGACATGACAACTATGGAGATATTTTATATATGAATGCTTCCGCTCAGTGTTTGAGATCACTTGACACCCTTTACCATGGCACTTTGAGATTTATTTTAAACTGCAAAACCCTTACCCACCACTGCACTTTGTATACCAGGGTTGGCTGGCCTTCTCTAGTCACTCGTAGGCTCAGGCACTGGTATACTTTTATTTACAAAGCCATTTTGGGTTTCCTACCTTTTTATTTGGGCATTTTTATTGTTCAGAAATGTGGTGGGTACTCTCTTTGTTCGCTGGACTTTATCCTGCTAACTGTTCCAAATGTCCGAACTGAATTTGGTAAAAGGGCTTTTATGTACTCTGCGCCATCGTCTTGGAACACCTTACAAAATACTTTTAAACTGGAAGAACTTGTCCTGATTGGTATTTTTAAATCACTGATGAATGATCTTGAGACTGATTCCCTGACCTGTCAATGTTTTTAATTTGCTATTTTTGATTTTGTTATACTCTTGTGAATTCTATGGTTTTTACTAGATTACTTGTAGTTTTTCTTGTTGTTTGTCTGTAATTTTTGTAATGACTTGGTGCTGCCTATCTTGGCCAGGACGCTCTTGAAAAAGAGATTTTAAATCTCAATGAGCCCTTCCTGGTTAAATAAAGGTTAAATAAATACATTTAAAAATGAAATAACACATATGGAATCATGTAGTAACCAAAAAAGTGTTAAACAAATCAAAATATATTTTAGATTTTAGATTCTTCAAAATAGCCACCTTGATGACAGCTTTGCACATTCTTGGTATTCTCTCAACTAGCTTCATGAGGAATTCTTTTCCAACAGTCTTGAAGGAGTTCCCACATATGCTGAGCACTTGTTGGCTGCTTTTCCTTCACTCTATGGTCCAACTCATCCCAAACCATCTCAATTGGGTTGAGGTCTGGTGATTGTGGAGGCCAGGTCATCTAATGCGGCACTCCATCACTCTCCTTGGTCAAATTGCCCTTACACAGCCTGGAGGTGTGTTTTGGGTCATTGTCCTGTTGAAAAACAAATGATAGTACCACTGACCGTAAACCAGATGGGATGGCATATTGCCGCATTATGCTGTGGTAGCCATGCTGGTTAAGTGTGCCTTGAATTCTAAATAAATCACTGACAGTGTCACCAGCAAAGCACCATCACACCTCCTTCTCCATGCTTCATGGTGGGAACCACACATGCGGAGATCATCTGTCCACCTACTCTGCGTCTCACAAAGTCACGGCTGTTGGAACCAAAAATCTCAAATTTGGACTTATCAGACGAAAGGACAGATTTCCACCGTATTTCTTGGCCCAAGCAAGTATCTTCTTCTTATTGGTGTCTTTTTAGTAGTGGTTTCTTTGCAGCAATTCAACCATGAAGGCCTGATTAAGGGCAGCCTACTCTGAACAGTTAATATTGAGATGTGTCTGTTATTTGAACTCTGTGAAGCATTTATTTGGGCTGCAATTTCTGAGGCTGGTAACTCTTAATGAACTTCTCCTCTGCAGCAGAGGTAACTCTGGGTCTTCCTTTCCTGTGGCGGTCCTTCGAGAACCAGTTTCATCCTAACGCTTGATGTTTTTTGCACTTGAAGAAACGTTCAAAGTTCTTGAAATGTTCCGTACTGACTGACCTTCATGTCTAAAAGCTGTGATGGCCTGTGATTTCTCTTAGCTTATTTGAGCTTTTAACAAGGCACACCTGTTCATTGAAATGCATTCCAGGTGACTTCTCATGAAACTGGTTGACAGAATGCCAAGAGTGTACAAAGCTGTCATCAATGCAAAGGGTGGCTACTTTGAAGAATCTCACATATAAAATATATTTTGATTTGTTTAACACTTTTTGGGTTCCTGCATAATTCCATATGTGTTATTTCATGGTTTTGGTGTCTTCACTGTCATTCTACAATGTAAAAAATAGTGAAAAACCCTTGAATAAGTAGGTGTGTTCAAACTTTTGACTGGTACTGTATATATGTGAGCTAAGCATATACATATGCTTAGATCACATACTATACTTTTAAGGTATGCATTAAGGGATCTTAATATAATAAATGTTGCAAAACGAATGTAGAAATTAATACATGTATTCTATAGCTTCCGAAATATGTTTTTACAGTGGTGGGGGAGTGCCAAGATGGGGGAACGGAGGTTTCAACACAGCGCACACATTACGTCAACTAGTGGGTTTTCAAGATATCAGTGTGCGCCATGTAAACGTCATAACCAAGCGACGACAAGAAGCAGTGGATGTAAACAAATATACAGACGTTGCAGGTATTATTCGCATCTTTGCTGTATATTATGATTAAATCCTGAGAACAGATTTACAAACGACAGTCTTACGTTTTTCAGAGTTTGAATTCTTCCATGTTGCAATTCCTTTATTTGACGCCTCATATCATTCGACATTATTTGTGTTCTCGTCTCTCAGCCACCAGAAAATGACAACGCTAACAAGACAAGACCTCAATTTTGGACAAGGTAGCTAGCTATATAAATTATTATTATTATCGACCTGTAAAATGTGCATTTCAATTAACAATTTCATTTTCATATAGACTCAAGCTTCGTTACTGCCTGTCTTCTTTTGCAGTGGTGGCTGACATCTTGTGTGAGTTTTTGGAAGTGGCTATTCATCTCATCCTCTATGTACGAGAGGTGTACCCATCTGGAATATTCCAGAAGAGAAAGAAATACAATGTACCTGTACAGGTAAGGTTATAATATCACTGGGGTAGTAACTATTCAGCTACTATTAACGGTTATCTGCAAAATATCCATCACTCATGTTGCATTACCTTCTAGATGTCTTGCCACCCAGAGCTGAACCAATACATCCATGATACTCTTCACTGTGTAAAACCCCTCATTGAGAAGGTGAGAGAATACATTAGCCTACATATGATTGACATAGTTTTGCAAACCCAATGGCTCACCATGCTAAATATGTTATTGCACGAGGGCACACCTTTTTTTGAGTACATATTACTCGCATGACGTTCTACATTTCTCCCTCAGAATGATGCAGAAAAAGTGGTTGTGGTCATCATGGACAAAGAGCATCATCCAGTTGAGAGATTTGTCTTTGAGATTTCACAGCCTCCTCTTTTATCCATCAGGTGAGTGTATATATCTTCACTGACATTTTCAACTTCTCTGATAGGGTTGACATGATACCAGTATTGCGATACTCCGATGTGTCATGGCAAGGGGAAAAAACATGAAACGGGCAACATTTTCGGAGGAAAACAGTCTTAATGTTGGAAAGCTTTATGTTGTCACCCAGAATCACATTAATTTTCTGAGATATAGAACATAATATTTTACGTACAGTAGATTTTTTAAAGGGACCAAAGTGTTTAGTCTGATTTGTGTTTTTGTTTTTGCCATGGAAAATCCGGTATCGTTGTATCACGAAACTGGCATCATGACAACCCTAGTCTTTAATACCTACGTGTTTCAAGCAGACCACCGTAGTCCCTGTCCCCAAGAACGTCAAGGTTATGTGTCTAAATTACTTTTTGTCCAGTAGCACTCACATCTCCCTACAACACTTCAGCGAACAGGCCTTTCTAATCGACCTGGCCGGGGTATCCTGGAATGACATTGACCTCATCTCATCAGTAGATGATGCCTGGTTATTCTTTAAAATTGCCTTCCCCACCATCTTCAATAAGCATGTTCCATTAAAAAAAATGGAACCAGGAATAGATCTAGCCCTTGGTTCACTCCAGACCTGTCTGCCCTTGACCAGCACGAAAACATCCTGTGGCGTTCTGCATTAGCATCGAATTGCCCCCGTGATATGCAACTTTTCAGGAAAGTTAGGAACCAATATACACAGGCAGTTAGGAAAGCTAAGGCTAGCTTTTTCAATCAGAAATTTGCATCCTGTAGTACAAACTCCAAAAACTCCAGGGACACTATAAAGTCCATGGAGAATAAGAGCACCTTCTCCCAGCTACCCACTGCACTGAGGCTAGGAGACACTGTCACTACAGATAAATCCACAATAATTGAGAATTTCAATAAGCATTTTTCTACGACTGGCCATGCTTTCCACCTGGCTACCCCTACCCCGGTCAACAGCCCTGCGCTCCCCACAGCAACTTGCCCAAACCTCCCCACTTCCCCTTTACCCAAATCCAGATAGCTGATGTTCTGAAAGAGCTGCAAAATCTGGATCCTACAAATCAGCTGGGCTAGACAATCTGGACCCTCTCTTTCTAAAATTATCTGCTGCAATTGTTGCAACCCCTATTACTAGCCTGTTCAAACTCTCTTTCGTATCGTCTGAGATTCCCATAGATTGGAAAGCTGCCACGGTCATCCCCCTCTTCAAAGAGGGAGACACTCTAGACCTAAACTGCTACAGACCTATATCTATCCTACCCTGCCTTTCTAAGGTCTTTGAAAGCCAAGTTAACAAACAGATTACCAACCACTTTGAATCTCACCGTACATTCTCCAATATGCATTCTGGTTTCAGAGCTGGTCATGGGTGCACCTCAGCCACGCTCAAGGTCCTAAACAATATCATAACCGACATCGATTGTACTCAACTAGCCAACATCGATTGTACTCAACTTGTACTCAACTAGCCTACCTGGTTAAATAAAGGTGAAATAAAAAAATCTGTAGCCATGAAATACTTTAAAAGGCTGGTAATGGCTTACATAAACACCATCATCCCATCACCCTAGACCTACTCTAATTCGCATACCGCCCCAACAGATCCACAGATGATGCAATCTCTGATGCAATCTATATTGCACTCCACATTGCCCTTTTCCCACCTGGACAAAAGGAACACCAATGTCATCACGTTCAACACCATAGTTCTCCTTTAAGCTCATCATTAAGCTCAGGACCGTGGGACTGAACCTCTGCACCTGGATGGGCAGCCCCTGATGTGTAGCCCCCAGGTGATGAGGGTAGACAACAACACATCAGCTATGCTGACCATGAACACAGGGGTCCCTCAGGGGTGCGTGCTTAGTCCCCTCCTGTGCTCCCTGTTCACCCACGACTGTGGCCGCGCACAACTCCAACGCCATCATTCAGTTTGCAGATGATACGACAGTGGTAGGCCTGATCACTGACAATGATGAGACCGCCTACAGGGAGGAGGTCAGAGACCTGGCAGTGTGGTGGCAGTACAACAACCTCTCCCTCAACGTCAGCAAGACAAAGGAGCTGATCATGGACTACAGGAAATGGGGGGCTGAGCACACCCCCATTCACATCAACAGGGCTGTAGCGGAGTGGGTCGAGAGCTTCAATTTCCTCTGTGTCCACATCACTAAGGACCTGTCATGGTCCATACACACCAACACAGTTGTGAAGATGGCATGACAACACCTCTTCCCCCTCAGAAGGTTGAAGGCTGAAATACATCCTCAAAAAGTTGTACAGCTGCACCAATGAGACCATCTTGACTGGCTGCTTCACTGCTTGGTATGGCAATGTCTTGGCTTCCGTCCGTAATGCGCTACAGAAGGTAGTGCGTACGGCCCAGGACCTCTGTACCAGCCGGTTTCAGACAAAGGCCCAAACCTTTTACAAAGACTCCAGCCACCCAAGTCATAGACTGTTCTCTCTGCTACCGCACGGCAGCAGTACTGGAGCGCCAAGTCTGGGACCAAAAGGATCCTGAACAGCTTTTACCCCCAAGCCATAAGACTGTTGAACAGTTATTCAAATGGCCACCTGGACTATTTGCATTGTCCCCTTTTTTTGTTGCACTGACTCTGTTACACTGGCACTGGCTCTATGTACACTCACTGGAATCTACTCACGCACTACTCCAACAAACACACACACGCACTACATATGCTCACACACACAAAACACATGCATATTGACGCCACATACTCACACATAGACACACTTTCACACTCTTCACACACTCTAATGCTATTATCTATCCTGATTGCCGAGTCACTTTTACCCCTACCTACATGTACATATTACCTCAATCACCAACTACCTTGTACCCCAAACACATTGACTCTGTATCGTTACTCCTTGTATATAGCCTTGTTATTTTAATGTGTTACTATTTTCCTTTATGTATTTTTTTTCTCAAATGTTCTTACTTTTTAGGGCTTGTAATTAAGCATTTCGAGGTGAAGTCTACACCTGTTGTATTTGTCACATGCGCCGAATACAATTTTATTTGATTTAATATGGTTTGTTGTTAGATTGCCCTTTTCGATACCTTGAGCTTTTAGGAGTTACTCTTCTGGTTCTACAGCTCTGATACATTGCTGTCACACGTGGAACAGTTACTGAGGGCGGTTATCCTGAAGATCAGTGTATGTGATGCAGTTCTGGAAAACAACCCACCGGGTAAGATGGAAAAGAGAATGGAGAGACACTCTGAGAAACATCTCTGTGTAAAAATCGATAGCTGGAGGTCTGCTGCTATATAAGTCTAGCGTTCCCAAACAAATTCCCTTGTGGAGTCCATGACAAGGAATATATATATCTATATATCTTTATATATCTCTTTTCCAAATGTGCCCTGTATTATACAATATAAAAATACACATTATACATACAGTATACAATTTCTGTTGTTGTCTAGCAGCGGTCATAGTAGTATAATATGTCTATTTACTTTCCACTGTCCCAGGATGTACGTTTACAGTGCTGGTCCACACCAGGGAGGCTGCCACCCGCAACATGGAGAAGGTTCAGGTCATCAAGGTCAGTGTTGTCACAAACATGACGTTTCAATACTGTATGTGTGTTTATTGTAATACACTGACTTGTTTGTGTCCCTACATTCAATCATATATGTTGTATTCCAGTGTGTGGGCCTGTACACTCCACATGTGATGTTGTCATGTTCCCCTCCAGGATTTTCCATGGATAGTTGCAGATGAGCAGGAAGTACACATGCAGGAGCCCAGACTCATACCCCTGAAGACCATGACATCAGACATTGTGAAAGTAAGCATTGGCATGGTTCTTTGTGAAGATTACGACACTTGTATGAAAGACCATACTAATAGACGGTAATATTGTTTGAATGTGAATAATTTCATGTTGTGTAAAATTTGTATGTAACAACATATTTTCTTTGTTTAGATGCAACTGTATGTGGAGGAGAGGGCACAAAAGGCTTCATAGATCAAGCTTGACTAAAAAAGATGGCAATCTCTGCACTGCAGCTGCCACAATAATCAACTAGTTGAGGTGTGCATTTGGGAAAGTGGGGATCTCTGGATCTTCATTCTAATGCTTGAACTGTGAAAACTTTGAGAAAAAAACTTTTTTTTTTGTCATAGCTTGACTTGGCAAGAGGGGGTAGGCAGAGTCAGTTATCGGTTCAGCACTGTATCATTGCTCATCACAATGAAAATCATTTAGTATGTACATAGTTATTACAGCAAAGCCTAAGGGGAATGATCTGTGGTATAGTGGGCACTTTTGTTCCCATTCTATTTGTTTCCAGTTGGTGTATAAAGCAATGTTTAAATGTACCATAGGCTGCGTTTACACAAGCAGCCCAATACTGATATCTTTTCCCCTAATTGGTTTTTTAACCAATCACATCTCTTGACAGATCTTTTTTCAGAGCTGATCTGGTTAAACAAAAGAGCAATTAGTGACAAAAAGATCTGCATTTGGCTGCCTGTCTAAATGCAGCCCTTTTGTGTTGTCTGAAGCTATGTTTACACTATGTTGTTAATTATTGTGTTCACTAAAACATGTTTTGTTGGGGCAGTCTCAGGTGGATACGGTTAAAGTTCTAGACCAGGGCTCTCTAACCCTGTTCTTGGACGGCAGCTCTCGATGAACAGAGTTGGATAGCCTTGATTCTAGACAGTCGATAACAGGGATGACCAAACAGGTTGCATGGTTTGATATTGTAAGTGTTGAACATTGACATGGTCCATAAGAAAGTACCCAACCCAAACTGTAAAAATGCTTTGTGAATAAATGTGGATGTAGCGTTTTTGATTTTAATATTTGAGTTTAGTTTTTTCATAATGCATTCTACTTTGGAAAATAAAGTGTTTAGGAGACTGTAATACTTTTTTTGTCAAGTTATGTTCCATTCCACTGTAATGCACCTTACCAAAAAAGTTCCTTAAATCTCGGATACTGATTAGAATTGCTTAACACAAGGAGGGTTTGTAAATCTAATGGATGGACTGAGTACAATGCAAATAACATTTGACCTGACAGAAGTGCACTTGCTCTGTTTATTATTTGATGGAGAATGCAGGTAGGGGTATCTACAATACCATTGAGGGTTGTATATCAAACACACCTTCTGTTCATTTTATTGTTCTTTGGTTTTACTATTTTATTGTATTAGCTTTTCATCCTGTTCATTTAAAATGAATGTTAATTCTTATTCATGTGTCTATATTTTGTCTACTTTATGTAGTGTGTTACGATATTAAATGCACTGTAGATTAAATTATTTCGATTAGTGACTGCAAAAAGACTGCTAATGATTAGGGAACGGTTTATAAGGACCTATATTAAACATCTTATAAATGATCTTATGTTACGAATCATTAATACGTAATTTAAACGTGTTTGTGTAAATAACTAGCTTAACATTTGATGAGAACTCTGCATGCCTAATAAATGGTTTATTAACTTTATTATAAAGTGTTACCCATGCTAGGGTCTAAAGCATCTAGTGTACAGTCGTGGCCAAAAGTTTTGAGAATCACACAAATATTAATTTCCACAAAGTTTGCTGCTTCAGTGTCTTTAGATATTTTTGTCAGATGTTACTATGGAATACTGAAGTATAATTACAAGCATTTCATAAGTGTCAAAGGCTTTTTCAAAGGTATTTTTGAAGACCTCTGCAATCCGCCCAGGCATGGTGTCAATGAACTTCTGGGCCACATCCTGACTGATGGCAGCCCATTCTTGCATAATCAATGCTTGGAGTTTGTCAGAATTTGTGGGTTTTTGTTTGTCCACCCGCCTCTTGAGGATTGCCCACAAGTTCACAATGGAATTAAGGTCTGGGGAGTTTTGTTCCCTGAGCCACTTAGTTATCACCTTTTCCTTATGGCAAGGTGCTCCATCATGCTGGAAAATGCATTGTTCGTCACCAAACTGTTCCTGGATGGTTGGAAGAAGTTGCTCTTGGAGGATGTGTTGGTACCATTCTTTATTCATGGCTGTGTTCTCAGGCAAAATTGTGAGTGAGCCCACTCCCTTGGCTGAGAAGCCACCCCATACATGAATGGTCTCAGGATGCTTTACTGTTGGCATGACACAGGACTGATGGTAGCGCTCACCTAGTCTTCTCCGGACAAGCTTTTTCCGGATGCCCCAAACAATTGGAAAGGGGATTCATCAGAGAAAATTATTTTACCCCAGTCCTCAGCAGTCCAATCCCTGTACCTTTTGCAGAATATCAGTCTGTCCCTGATGTTTTCTTTGCTGCCCTTCTTGACACCAGGCCATCCTCCAAAAGTCTTTGCCTAACTGGACTCTCACCTGCCTGCTGCCATTCCTGAGCAAGCTCTGTACTGGTGGTGCCCCAATTCCGCAGCTGAATCAACTTTAGGAGACGGTTCTGGCGCTTGCTTGACTTCCTTGGGCGCCCCGAAGCCTTCAGAACAATTGAACCGCTCTCCTTGAAGTTCTTGATGATCCGACAAATGGTTGATTTAGGTGCAATCTTACTGGCAGCAATATCCTTGCCTGTGAAGCCCTTTTTGCCTGTGAAGCCCTTAGACTATTCCTCCATACATAATCTTTCCAGATCATTGATGTGTGCTTGGTGTTATAGTCTTGCTGGATGATCCACTTCTGACCAAGTTTTAGCCTCCTGGCAGAGGCAAACAGGTTTTTGGCTGAAGTTCATGATGCTGTTTTATTTTTTTATATTTAACTAGGCAAGCCAGTTAAGAACAAATTCTTATTTACAATGACAGGCTGGGAACAGTGGGTTAACTTTCTTGTTCAGGGGCAGAACGACAGATTTTTACCTTGTCAACTCGGGGATTCAATCTAGCAACCTTTCGGTTACAGGCCCAACGCTCTAACCACTAGGCTACCTGCCACCCCCGTTGACATTAACAAGAGCCCCAAGTACAGTGGAAGCAAACGAGCCCTATAACATCAAAGATACACCACCATATTTTACAGGAGGGATGAGGTATTTTCTGCATACGCATTTCTCTTTCAAAGACCAAACCAAGAAGTGGTGTCTGTGGCCAAAGACCTCTATTTTTGTGTCATATGACCACAGCACTGGTTTCAATCCAAGTGCCAATGCTGTTTAGCAAACTCCAGGCAGTGCTATGGTTAGATGACATGAAAACAGCCCCCCACCCCCCTTAAACACAATGTCAATGATAAGGAATACACGTAATGCCTCTGTAATAGCCATAACAAAGGGCCAGGGTGTGGAGCTGACATCAGCTGTGTACGTGGCCTCTGTAGGGAGGGGCGGGGAGCCTGTGACTCAGGGTCCTGCTTCTGGGCTCTGTAGCTGGAGGAGCTAGAGCATGAAGAGGTGGTGGTCTGGGAACATCTGTGGGATCAAACAAAGACTCCATTGTTGAGATTTCAGTTTCGCAATAAAAAACATTGAGGACGATGTTGATGGACAGCCTTGAAACAGAGGATGGCAGACAGCAACCTATTAGTGACGGTGGGTTTGGGAATGTCGGGGTAGGTAATGAGGATGTTGGCAAAGCGCAAGGCAGGCGGCTCCTTCACGATGCCGTTTCGGGACAAAGATCAGCAAAATGTGCTCCACTGCTTCTGCTGGCGGCGATATCTGCCAAATGTTGTGCTACGTTAGGCCAAACATTACCTCAGCTCTGTTCCACACAATGACCAGTGCCATTGAGGCTATGATCTAACAATCTAACCGTGCCAAAGAAATGTAACATGGAGTAAAATAAATATACCAAATCTGATTACACAACACTCCTTCATTAAGGAATATTTTTGTTTAACCTTTAACTGCAGTGGGCTAAATCAGGGTCACACACAGTGTTTCTTGGTAGTCATTAACAAATCTACTTTGAAACAAAAGTATACACCACACATGGTTATGGGCTTAAAGAAAAGAAGACAACTGTACATTGTCAGATATGGAGATGAAATGTGTTCAGTTTACATCCCAAAATTACACTTTATATACAGACATCACAGAAGACTGAAATATAAAAAACAGAAACACCAGATTTTGTGCATAAAAAAGCAAGTTTAATTATGATATTATGAAAAATATGAATAACATTCCACCCATGAGTCCACTAGGTCATTTGACTGCAGGAAAGGGCTACTGGTCATTATCCTGTTAGTACCGTTAGTACCGTGACTGGTGATTGGAGGAATGTGGGAGGTTGTTCCTCTTTCTTAGAATCTGGTCGCTCTACTTGTAATGCACTCTGATTGAACGCTACATGCAGCAGCCATCTGTAGGATTTCTGATTGGACCTCCCAGGAAAACAAAGATTCATTAGCATCATTATCTTTCTCAACATCAGGTCTGTGAAGATGTTTACTGTGATAACAGCAATGAGTTGGTGCTCATGTTTTGGGTACTCTACTGTGCCACATCAGTGCTAAGGCATCATTAAAGTATGCCTTTACGACTCATAAGCGGAGAGCACAACCATAGATTGACAATATAGTTTGAACATGAAACACATCTTTAAAGTGTACCTTTATATAATCTACTGAAAAGTACAAAGTAAATAGTACACTGAACAAAAATATAAATGCAACAAACAATTTCAAAGATTTTACTGAGTTACAGTTCATATAAGGAAATGAATCAATTGAAATATATTAATTAGGCCCTAATCTACGGATTTCACATAACTGGGCAGGGGTGCAGCTATGGGTGAGCCTTGGAGGGCATAGGACCCGCCAATCAGAATTATTTTTTTTTGCCACAAAAGGGCTTTATTATAGAGAAATACTCAGTTTCATCAGCTGTCCGGTTGGCTGGTCTCTGACGATCCTGCAGGTGAAGAAGCCAGATGTGGAGGTCCTGGGCTGACGTGGTTACACAAAGTCTGCGGTTGTGAGGCCGGTTGGATGTACTACCAAATTCTCTAAAATGACTTTGGAGGCAAGTTATGGTAGAGAAATTAACATTTAATTATCTGGTAACAGCTCGGATGGACATTCCTATAGTCAGCATGCCAATTGTGCGCTCCCTCAAAACTTGAGACATCTGTGGCATTGTAATTGTGTGACAAAACTGCACTGTCCCCAGCATAAGGTGCACCTGTGTAATGATCATGCTGTTTAATCAGCTTATTGATATGCCACACCTGTCAGGTGGATGGATTATCTTGGCAAGTAGGAAATATGCTTTTTGTGCGAATGGAACAATTCTGGGATATTTTATTTCAGCTCATGAAACATGGGACCAACACTTTACATGTCAGTATAGATATACAGTACCAGTCAAATGTTTAGACACATCTACTCATTCAAGGGTTTTTCTTTATTTTTTATTATTTTCTACATTATAGAAACATAGTGAAGACAAACCTATGAAATAGCATATATGGAATCATATAGTAACCCAAATAAGTGTTAAACAAATCAAAATAGATTTTAGATTTTAGATTCTTCAAAGTAGCCACCCTTTACCTTGATGACAGCGTTGCACACTCTTGGCATTCCCTCAACCAATTTCACCTGGAATGCTTTTTCAACAGTCTTGAGTTCCCACATATGCTGAGCACTTGTTGGCTGCTTTTCCTCCACTCTATGGTCCAACTCATCCCAAACCATCACAATTGGGTTGAGGTCGGGTGATGGTGGAGGCCAGGTCATCTGCTGCAGCACTCCATCACTCTCCTTCTTGGTCAAATTGCCCTTACACAGCCTGGAGGTGTGTTGGGTCATTGTCCTGTTGAAAAACAAATGATAGTCCCACTAAGAGCAAACCAGATGGGATGGCGTAACGCTGCAGAATGCTGTGGTAGCCATGCTGGTTAAGTGTGCCTTGAATTCTAAATAAATCACAGGCAGTGTCACCAGCAAAGCACCCCACACCATCACACCTCCTTCTCCATGCATCACGGTGGTTGGAACAAAAATCGCAAATTTGGAATCATCATACCAAAGGATGGATTTTCGTGATCATTAAATTTTAATTCTAATTTTTATTGCCCGTGTTTCTTGGCCCAAGCAAGTCTCTTCTTATTACTGGTGTCCTTTAGTAGTGGTTTCTTTGCAGATATTTGACCATGAAGGCCTGATTCACCCAGTCTCCTCTGAACAGTTGATGTTGCGATGTGTATGTTATTTGAACTCCGTGAAGCATTTATTTGGGCTGCAATTTCTGAGGCTGGTAACTCTAATGAACTTCACCTCTGCAGCAGAAGAAACTATGGTTCTTCCTTTCCTGTGGTGATCCTTATGAGAGCCAGTTTCATCATAGCGCTTGATGTTTTTTGCGACTGCACTTTCAAAGTTCTTGAAATATTTCCGTATTGACTGACCATGTCTTAAAGTAATGATGGACTGTCATTTCTCTTTGCTGATTTGAGCTGTTCTTGTCATAAAATGGACTTGGTCTTCTGTATACCCCTACCCTACCTTGTCACAACACAACACATTCAGAAGATAAGTAATTCCACAAATTAACTTTTAACAATGCACGCCTTTTAATTTAAATGCATTCCAGGTGACTCCCCCATGAAGCTAGTTGAGGGAGTGCAAAGCTGTCATTAAAGCAAATGGTGGCTACTTTGAGGAATCTCAAATATAAACAATATTTTGATTTGTTTAACACTTTTTTGGTTACTGCATGATTCCATATGTGTTATTTCATAGTTTTGATGTCTTCAATATTATTCTACAATGCAGAAAATAGTCAAAATAAAGAAAAAATTATGAACTTAGTAGGTGTGTCCTAACTTTTGTCTGGTACTGATATATTTAAAACACTATCTAAATCTGTGTGAGATCAGTGGTGAACTGTCCAGGTGTGAGGAGCAGGGCTCTGAAGGACAGTTGTGGACTGTCCAGGTGTGAGGAGCAGGGCTCTGAAGGCAGGTCAGTGGTAGACTGTCCAGGTGTGAGGAGCAGGGCTCTGAAGGCAGGTCAGTGGTAGACTGTCCAGGTGTGAGGAGCAGGGCACCGATGGACAGTTGTGGACTGTCCAGGTGTGAGGAGCAGGGCTCTGAAGGCAGGTCAGTGGTAGACTGTCCAGGTGTGAGGAGCAGGGCTCTGAAGGCAGGTCAGTGGTAGACTGTCCAGGTGTGAGGAGCAGGGCTCTGAAGGACAGTTGTGGACTGACCAGGTGTGAGGAGCAGGGCTCTGAAGGACAGTTGTGGACTGTCCAGGTGTGAGGAGCAGGGCTCTGAAGGCAGGTCAGTGGTAGACTGTCCAGGTGTGAGGAGCAGGGCTCTGAAGGCAGGTCAGTGGTAGACTGTCCAGGTGTGAGGAGCAGGGCACCGAAGGACAGTTGTGGACTGTCCAGGTGTGAGGAGCAGGGCTCTGAAGGCAGGTCAGTGGTAGACTGTCCAGGTGTGAGGAGCAGGGCTCTGAAGGCAGGTCAGTGGTAGACTGTCCAGGTGTGAGGAGCAGGGCTCCGAAGGACAGTTGTGGACTGTCCAGGTGTGAGGAGCAGGGCTCTGAAGGACAGTTGTGGACTGACCAAGTGTGAGGAGCAGGGCTCTGAATGACAGTTGTGGACTGTCCAGGTGTGAGGAGCAGGGCTCTGAAGGCAGGTCAGTGGTAGACCTTCTAGGTGTGAGGAGCAGGGCTCTGAAAGACAGTTGTGGACTGTCCAGGTGTGAGGCGCAGGGCTCTGAAGGACAGTTGTGGACTGTCCAGGAGTGAGGAGCAGGGCTCTGAAGGACAGTTGTGGACTGTCCAGGTGTGAGGAGCAGGGCTCTGAAGGCAGGTCAGTGGTAGACTGTCCAGGTGTGAGGAGCAGGGCTCTGAAGGCAGGTCAGTGGTAGACTGTCCAGGTGTGAGGAGCAGGGCTCCGAAGGACAGTTGTGGACTGTCCAGGTGTGAGGAGCAGGGCTCTGAAGGCAGGTCAGTGGTAGACTGTCCAGGTGTGAGGAGCAGGGCTCTGAAGGCAGGTCAGTGGTAGACTGTCCAGGTGTGAGGAGCAGGGCACCGAAGGACAGTTGTGGACTGACCAAGTGTGAGGAGCAGGGCTCTGAAGGACAGTTGTGGACTTTCCAGGTGTGAGGAGCAGGGCTCTGAAGGCAGGTCAGTGGTAGACTGTCCAGGTGTGAGGAGCAGGGCTCTGAAGGCAGGTCAGTGGTAGACTGTCCAGGTGTGAGGAGCAGGGCACCGAAGGACAGTTGTGGACTGTCCAGGTGTGAGGAGCAGGGCTCTGAAGGCAGGTCAGTGGTAGACTGTCCAGGTGTGAGGAGCAGGGCTCTGAAGGCAGGTCAGTGGTAGACTGTCCAGGTGTGAGGAGCAGGGCTCTGAAGGACAGTTGTGGACTGACCAAGTGTGAGGAGCAGGGCTCTGAAGGACAGTTGTGGACTGTCCAGGTGTGAGGAGCAGGGCTCTGAAGGCAGGTCAGTGGTAGACTGTCCAGGTGTGAGGAGCAGGGCTCTGAAGGCAGGTCAGTGGTAGACTGTCCAGGTGT